>NW_027105265.1:77960-79104 GCF_000696795.3 Halyomorpha halys
TTTTCATTCGCTGGTTGTAAAAATGCTTTTACAGTTGGGAATAAACTAAATAAAGTAAAAAAAAAATTCAATAACTCTTCTTTATTGGTTAATCCACGATTTAGTTTTTATGAACTCGATTTGAAGAAGTTGCGTATACACTATTAGACAGAGATTGGAACAGGTATGGTTTTTCTGGGAAGAGAGAAGAGCAATAATTTATAAAAAAAATAATGAAAACAAAAAATGGAATGTTAGGATCTTCAAAATTTTAATTCGAAGGTCAAATTTAGTAAAAAAAAAAAACTCCTCAACATATAAAACTTCGGTATGAAAAGACTTCAGACAGGCCTAATCCTCAGTTTCTTTTTAATAAAGAGGACAAAAAACAAATTAAGGGGACTAGTAAATCATAGCTGGTGGCCGTCAAGTGGTTATTTCCATAATTACCAATCAGCCTCCTGTGGAGAAATTCTCATCATTAGTGGTAATTTGGTACCGCAGGTGCTTGCTTGTTCCTTCCCTACAGGTGATCTGTGTATATTATGTCTTAGCCATATTGTTTAATAATTATAAATCCTGGACAAATATATATAATATAAGTTATATCAACCATGTAAGGCCCACCAGGCCGATCTGGTATAAAAATAAAAATAAAAAAAAAATCCTGGAGACAAACTAATAAATGAAAGGCAGTAATCTACAGTAACTATAAAAATAAGAACTGTACAATCATGAAATCCTCGCCCGGCATTAGCTCCTCTCCCTCTGTCCCTTTGATCTTAACATTTCATTCTAGAATAGCTAGAAAATAAATGATTTTTAAGTTGTGAGGCTGTCACTGTTATCGTGACAGTATTTTATAATATCGTTTTATAAAATAAGTTAACTATTAAATATCTGTATAAATAGAATACAATTAACAAGCTCTAAGCCCGTAAAGTTAATGAGATTATCGAGGGGTTACCCAGGATCTAAACTATGGGGAGTGGCATGCCATGGTCGTTCAGGTAGTGACATTTCAGTTCAGTAAAACAAAAAAAAAATTTCATATAATTATAAATAAATAAATCTGTAATGCTACAACCCATAAATGTTCAGGGGTTCAGTACTTTGTAAGTAACAAACTTTGTAAATTAACACACCTCCACTTAATCACAAAAGA
>NW_027105265.1:79439-110275 GCF_000696795.3 Halyomorpha halys
AATCCATAGACAAAATAATAAAATTTCTGAAAGAAACTCAACTACTAAACTATAAAATACATACTAAAATATAATCCACCAATATCGACCAGTGTAAAAAGGAAATAGTCTACATTCAACAATCAAATATCAGATCAGACAGACAAGAAGATAAATAAAGTAAAAAGGGTGTAATAACCTAGATGTTGATCGCCCTGAATAAAAATCTAATCTAATCTAATCTACTTTGTAAGGAAGCACTATTTTTAGAACAACGGTTGTACAAGGTAATTTTTTCAAGATCACACTGAACCGCTATATTTTTCCCCAATTAAGGGTACTACTTTATAAGGTTAGGTGGACCTCAGTAGGCCTCCAAAACCCACAAGGTTGACTCACGGCTACGTTGTAACTAAAAATAATTTTCTGCCCAGCCGGATTCGAACCCAGGTTCTTGAAATTAGTGCCTTATCACAGTGTCACTGCTCTCCGATATATAATTATAGGAGTACTTTATTAGTTATTATAATTAAAGTTATTACAATTACAATTATAACTTCCATGGTCGTACCCAGCAAGGTGCAGAACTGTCCTCCATCTAGAAGAAAAAAATTATTTTTTTTTTTCAAGCATATAATTATATCAATTATTAAACTGATTGGACAAGCATTGATTCGTGATGTACCCGATGAATACGCCATTTATAATGAGAATTTTTTTTTTTTAATTTTTATTAAATTAATATTTTATTTTACTTCCAGGGGGGCATCTGTCTTCGACCAACCCTCTGGATATGCCAAGCGATGTTATAATTGAACCCTAGCAGGAAATTGTAGCACGGAAAATCGAAGCAAGAACATCTTTCAACGCATCTGCCCCTTCTCACTTTTAGGCATAGCCCAGAGGATGCAATACGATGAGGATACGATAGATGAAGGTGCCCCGTTTCTTTTGACTTATTCAATCTCAAATATACCTTTCTTTTAACTATTATGAAGTGATATACAAGTTCTCTGATTGTAGAATAAAGATAGATGCTACTGTAATATATGTTACGATATGAAATTAATAAACGATCGGAATAAAGTCGATTTCATATTGTCTTAAATTAAATAAATTATTGACCTTATCAATCGATGAGACAGTAATTGTATAATGTAATGTAATTGTAATATTTGTATTTAGACAATCTTTAGTTTCTCTTGCCTTATTAAAAATACGTATCAGTAAAAATGTAGCCAAGTGATTTCTCTGTCTCGTCTTCAGTTTATATGATTAATGTTTATTTAAAAAAAAAAGTTTCATAAATTTATTTTCCTTATAAATTGTTCCAATTTATTGTTTTATAGCTCCTTAAATACTATTTTCATGATTTCTTGTATACCGCTCATATGGCTAAAACTAGATAATACATAAACATTTTTTAGTAATAGAGCTATTTATATAATTAAAAACAAATTGATATTTACAAAATCCGAACCGAGAACGCTCTGGGAATTGTGGATATCTCATATGAATTAGTGCATGTGTTCATTAAATCAGGCGGGTATAAATTTATAAGGGCTATAAGCTGTAACGAAGCGGCCGATACGATGGAAATTCACCTTTAGTGTTGGGAAAATGGCAGGAGACTTTTACGATTTAGATTTTACGGTGAACATTTTCCTATTGGACCGATCCCGTCTTATAGATATCGGGCTTGGAAGTCGATTTCTCACCGTCAGCAAAATACGACCACTAAAGTATGAAAATTGTCAATAAAATCGGGCATAATTTACGGCATAATTTACGAAATCAATTCTTTTTACTTATTTTTTTCATCTCGTAACTTCTGAATAATAAGTATCTACCCTCGGAACGTATATACAGATATTGACAGATTAAACACACTTGATTGGCTAACAAAAATAGATTTATCATTTTAGTTATTTTTGTGTAAATTTTAATATGTATATATAGTTACACAGTTATATCAATTATAATTAATTAAATCTACATATAAAAAATAAAAATAAAATTGTACTGCTAAAACCCATGAATGGTCTTAGTAATTTATAAGGAAGTACTGTTATGAACAACGGTTTTACAAGGAGGTGATTAGTTCAATCTCAACCGCAAAATGTTTGCCCAATTAAAGGGACCCACTTAATGAGGCTTGGTGGACCCCGGAGGTGTTTCACTCATGGCTACAGTAATAGAATAAATAATTATTTGTCACCGCCGGATTCGAACCCGGGAACTTGGAGTTAGTAACACAGCGCCTTACCACTGAGTCACCCGGCTCATATATATGTATATATATACAAGTTATGATGAGTCAGAATCTAAGCTTCAAAAAAAAAGGGAAAGTGGGACACTAAATAACGCACATAAGCTCAACTGAGATACTGGTTTATTCTCCTGAGTAATCCTCTATATATACAATTTGGAATGTTGACATGGGGAGTTTAGGTATTAAGAGTCATAATACCTATGCTCTGTTTATAACTTACACACATTCATTTATATAGTTTTACTTTTATAGTAACACTATATTCATCGTTATATAGCGCTTAGTTATACTGATCTGCGTTTAATTAATTAGATTAGTTAAATTAATTAGATAGGCATTAATTAATTAGATAATCCTTATACTCTTTGAGAAAAATATTTACAAAAATTCATATAGATAAATATACTGTATAAATCGGTTATAACGAATTTTATGGAACCGCCAAATTTTGTTCGCAATGTTCACTGTGAACAATATTTCGATAATGATGAAAAGATCATTATATCTTAACCACATCTAATATATACCAATGAGTTAAAGTTATCATTATACGCAAATGATTTAACAATGATTTTTCAAGATTTTTGGTAAAATCCCAAATTCTGATCAGCAAAAGAATTGTATTCACAAATTTTTAAGATTAATTAATTTAAATATTATCTTACACACTACATATTCAATTTTTTTTTGCTGCTTTTCCATATTGCTGAAGAAGTAACAAAAAAAAAATACATATCTTAAAATGTCTGAGATACTTGTGCAAGAAATATGGTCGCATATTTACGATGTTAGCTAATTTCTAATCTTAATATGTAGTCCAGTCAACTAGGAACCAGAAAGAGAACTCGATGGAAAGTGGAGGTTCAAATTTCAGCTTTACGACCAATTTTCTCCAGAAATAGACAAAAAATCTGTTGCATGCATCAAAAACTTTCACTTACCATCTTGAGGTGAAATCAATGCTTGTACATTTCCAAACAGCTTACTATCATTAACGATAACAATCGGAAAGGAGATTAACATAAAAATGTCTTCTAAAAACAGTAAAATTAGTTGGGAGTCCCCCTAATGTTTATTCTTAAACGTGACGAACCAGAAAACACGTTCCAATGATACAATTAACATAATGTGATGATTAGAGACCTCATTTTCGTGCAACTGCACTTTTATTCTCAAGCATTAAATTCAACTTAGCCACGTTAGAAATTCGAAATATGAACAGAAGGTTACATTCGTACTAGTTTAATAATATTTCAGTTTAGGTAAACGTCCCTAAAGCGTGTTATTTATTTTTAAATATTATTAAACCGATATGGATATAACCTTCTGTTCATGTTTCGAATTTCTATCGTGGCTAAGCTGAATTTAATGCTTGAGAAGAAAAGTGCAGTTGCACAAAAATCAGGTCTCTAATTTTACTTATAGAACTCCAAATAATAATATTAAAAAACAAATGAAATTCCCACTTGCCACGACAAAGCCAGACGAAAGAAAAGGCGAACGAGGAATCCAAGTTAAAAACAATAACATATTATATACATAAATAATTGACCAATTATTTAACAACTATTTTTTATTTCTTCTGACCACGCCCCTAACCATCTTCTTTATAATTTAAAAACAATAACAATAAACGTTCTTTTTATCAAGTTTATTCTGAAGAGACTTTTTTATAGTCACCCAAAGCCTCTACATATATACTATTCCAAGAATTTTTTCTTTTTTTTTTCTTTGACTCATTGATACATTGTTCAATGCATGGTTTTTTCTCCATTTTATCAATTTTAATCTTTAGATTAAATAATAAAAAAAAATTAATAAACAAAGACATACACTTATATGTGTAGAATATCAGACAATTAGATCAAGCATTACATTAATTGTAACAGTTATAAAAATTTGTCCCAAAAAGTTTAAAACAATTTTGTACAGAAAAAATTAAAACGTATAAAATTTTGCAAAAACGCCAAAACCTGCAATTTTGTGCAGTATAAAATTAGTGTTATGTGAATGACTTTTTCATGATTTGAAATTCTGTCGAGGCTTTGCTGAATTCGAGGCCCAAGAATTTGAAGGACCAAAACATGCAAATGTATTGAATACAGGTCTCCATTTTTAATATTAATACATAGAAAAAAAGAGAACGTTCATTGTTATTGTTTTAAATTATAATCTTAAAGAAGATGGTCAGGGGCGCGGTCAGAAGAAAACAAAAATAGTTGTTAAATAATTAGTCAATTATTTAGGTATATACTATGTAATTGTTTTTAACTTGGATTCCTTGTTCGCCTTTTCTGTCGTCTGGCTTTTCGTGACAAGTAGGAATTTCAATTGGTTTTTTTAATATTATTATTTGAAGTTCTAAAAGCAGGTAGATTCTCCATAACATTTTATCATGCCATTGTACTCTAACATATAAGATTTACTTGGGTATATTTTTAATATACTTTTAGATATCAATATATATATAAATTATATTATTTTAAATATAGACCAAACAAAAAAAAATTATTTTGTTCAATATGAATGACTTATTACTTTTTAGTTTTTGAGTTAATGGTGTATAAAAATGTGAATACCCAATTGAAAAGTTAAGCAGAAGAACATGCCAAGTGGAATTGTGTGTGTGGAAATTAAGAAGGGAATTTTGCATAGAAGAATATTTTTGAGTATTCCTTTCTTATTAATGACCTTGCATATTTTTTAAAACTTACAATTGAGGCATTTTTAAGAATCTTTAAAATTGAACTCCAGTCTTCATGACAGGAATAAAACATTGGCTTTCCCATAACTCTTCAATGATAGACAAAATTTTAGGTTTTTAATAAGAGTAGTTAAGTTTTTTATTTATGTTGAAATAATTGTAGAGAGTATTTAGCGTGTTTAATTTAATTCAAACAAAGTTAGGAAACCTTTTTATGTATTGGAAGTTTTGGTTTGTACTGCATATTTTGCAGTTTTTTTATGGCTCAAAAATACGATCTGTAATTATAAATTACACAATTAACTTGGGCTTTTACTGTACGATTTTGCATATTTATCGATTTTTTCCGCACTAATATCCAGTCTCTAGTAATTATAATACTCTTATAGAAACTGGGTCTTATTAAATATATAGTAATCAAAACATATGATTTTACTATAAAATAAGATATTAAAATTACAGTAATGGACAGATTAATGGAGACAATGAATTCCAAAACCAGCTGAGTCCATTTCTAATTACTACAATTTTTTCAATTAACGGTTTTTGTTTGGTACTATCTTTTATTATTTTATTTAACTTTTTTTGGGAGAACTTCTTTCACCTCTTGGCAATCCAGTAACATAACTGCCTATTAAAAATTAAATAAACAAATTTAAAATGGACTAAGATGATTTTGAAACTTCACATCTACATTACGGTTATTAGATGAGAGTAACAATAAAAGTGTTCGATGAAATTTTCACTATCTACTGTTGAACTATACCTAATGCTTGGGGTAAGGAAGAATGTAGTTTCTAAAACATATAGAGGGAGGCTTCCAGGTTCCGCCGACGGTACAGGAGACTAAGAAGGTGAAGAAGATATTGGAGTAGCGGCTGGTTTCCAGTGATCAATGAGGCTAGCAGTAAATCAAAGAGGGGGGGCCCAGTTGGCTATTAGCAGGCTAATAGGCCCCCTCCTGGCTCTTCTGGTGCCGCCTTCATCTTTTATACAGATCTGTTATGATTACATTCGGGGTCACTCCTATTAGGGTTAGTTATATCCTCGTCTATAGCCTTTATTGTATGATTAGCTTTTTTATTGGTGTTTTTTTTCTCTACAGTAAAGTTCTTAATATGACAAGCTAAACATGTAGTTAGGAGGGTAATAGAAACATTTCAAAGAGGTAATTGCTGGTATTAGAAAGGCATTTACATTATGTAACGAGAGAGCATCACTTTTTTGACTGGAAACATCTATCCAGTATCTGCTTTGTCGAATGACTAAAAATTAATAATTTTTTTTGAAAATTTATGACTGCGATAAAAATTTTTTTTAACACTTTTAAAACCCACTGTTTATTCCAGATGTGGACTTAATACAATATGATATAAACATTTTTGTTTATAAAAAATGGAAATATTCATAGGATAATTTAAGAAAATTAACTTAATTAAATTATAAAAAAAGTGACTATATTTAGAATAGGAAATACTTATTTTAGTAATGAATGACCTATTGAATAAACCCTAAAAAACTAAAATATCTTTCACCCTCCTTTTTTATATCTAATAAAAGTAATATTTTGAGAAACTGTTTAAATGTTCAACTGTCTAATTGTTTTTTACAAGAATACAAAACTGTCTAACCTAAAAATCATTTCGATTATAGGAAATAAATGAGTAGGAACACCCTGACAGTGGTATAGTGTAAAAGGTATAAAAATTATATTTATAATCTTTACACTTTTTTGAGACTGGTTAATTTTGTTTAAATAAATAATTCAATTTTTATCCATTTTTGTCTCAACACATTTTATTTTTCTTACCGACGTTTCGGCCAATTCGGCCATCCTCAGGAACATCTACCATAAAACAGCTTTTATTACTTGTACGATCTTAACAATTCAAATTAGTTAACATTATTATTTATAATTTATCTTACCTTAATACAATTTTGGATCTAAAAATATTTAAACACTTAACTTCATGCAGGCTATTCTGCCCAGGTCACAACAATTTCTATGAAACATTAGGTAAACATATTCTTTTGTTAATAAGTATATCCTAAATGATGTCTAATTACCTAATTAGTTAACTTTTACATTAAAACAAAAATTAAAATTCATTTATCACAGTCAGTTGCTAAAACTTTATCACAACCCTGCTAGTAACCTTCCTCCACTCAGTTCAAGCATTGAAACTATTTATTATAACAATATTTTTGTTAATTTTCCTGTCTATTTCATTAGTAAAAATCCCATCAAGGCTAATTATAACTATCCACATTTAATTTATCCTATATTTTTCATAAATTAATTTTACTTAATATCTCTGCATAGTGTTGGTTCAAATTCTTGTATTTCTTGTATCTGTTTTGAAATTTAGAGTATAATTAATATTTTCAGATATGAAAATGTATTCAAGTATTATAAGAATGTTATTACTATATCAAGTAGGTATAAAAATGTTTCGATTAAAATTAATTACGACATATGGCAATGGGTAGACTTGTTCCATATTTTGGAGTAATTTCTATGGACGAGTGCGTGAGCCTGTAGTGAGGGAAGAGAATTTATTGTACAGTGTAACAATGATATTCAATAAACAATCCTCTGTCTACTAGACCTTCCTCTTTATTATCGTGATTTTCCAATTGCGGTTTTCCGTGGATTTTATTAATTTGTTGCTTTATTTTTTACAGCCTTCAAAATGACCTTGAATTGAAGTGTATTAGACTTTCATGAAAATAAAATTGAGAACGATGAGATTTCTAAAGTAATGATTTTATTTTGTTATATAAGCCATATAATATAAGCTCGTGGCAGAAGACATTTAGTTTCAGTGGCAAATCAAGTGTAGTTTTCGTGGTCTCGTTTTGTTTTATTACTGTGCACTAATGAACCTTAGAAATTATGAAAGTAAATAACTTTATATATGAAAAAATACAGTACTTTTTGAGAAAAAAAAGTAGATGATTTCATATTAGGAAAATTAGTTAGAAGAAAATTAAACAATATTAAATTGCTTAGAAAAAAACAATCTACCTATTTTTAATTTTTTATTTTCAAATAAACAAAAAATATAAAATAAATTATGGATATTAAAAAAAAAAACATTGATTTTTAGTTGAAATATCTATAGCAATTGTAGAAGATAAATTTTATATATAGATGTCATAGTTTCTATAAAATATTTCTTCAAGATAGAAAGAAACAGTCCACATTTAAATTCAAGCCGGGAATTAGAAAATAACAAATTGACTCATCTTGTGCTACGGGAGGATTAATCTTATTGGGAGGAATGTCGAAACGATAAAATCGAGAATAGAAACATTTAAGTCGTAGATTAGGTCTAAAATAAAACAAATATTTGTAAAAATAAATGTAAGTTTTGCTGTGACAACTAAATTAGGGTCATTTGAAACTTTTTTTTTACATTTTGTAAATATTTTGGATTTATTCAAGTAGAATTCTGGGATCTTAGACTGGAAAAGTCAAAGACAAATTTACTATTTCAGAATCACTAAACTTAAATATTAAGAGATGACTATAATTTCGGAAGTGCGGTGGCCACGGGGTAAAGCACATGGCTACAAACTCTAAGGACCCGAGTTCGAATCCAGCTGGCTAGAAAATTGTTTTCTGTTACACTGTTGCCGTGAGTTAACTCCTGTGGGTTCTTGGAGCTCCTCTGGGGTCCACTCAGCCTCTTAAATTGGGTAAAAATCTGGCAGTCGAGCGTGATTCTGACCAAATCACCTCCTTGCACAACCGTTGGTCTAGTAACAGTACTTCCTTACAAAGTACTGATCCCCTGACCCTTCATGGGTTTTAGCGGTACAGATTTAAATTTAAATTTAAACTACCTATCCTTTATACAGTTTTCACAGCTGACATCCCAACCCATCCTAACACTATCCTCACCACGTATGCCGATGACACATGTCTATTGTCATTGAACAATGATCCTTACATTGTATCCCAAACCCTCCAATCCCACATCACCACCCTTGAACAATCGTGCCAAAACTGGAGGATTAAAATTAATTCTAATAAATCCCACCAAATCACATTTACCCTTCGTCGTAAACCCATGACCTCTTGCCCTACAGTATCCTTTAATAATACACCACTTATTCCTGTCGAACAGATCCGTTACTACGGACTAAATCTCGACAAAAGACTGACATGGAATCCTTATACAAGATTAACTAGAAAAACGGTCTAAATTGCCAATCCATTACAAAAGACTGATCTACATGACTATTATAAGGCCTATCTGGACATACGGAGTTGAGCTTTGGGGCTCCACTAAACCATCAAATTCCTCCGGAATCCAATCCTTACAGTCCAAAATCCTTCGTCAAAACCTTAATGCTCCTTACTTTGTCACAAATAAAGTCATCCATCAGGATCTCAATGTTCCATATTTTGCCGATTTGGCCAGAACCAGATACCATTCCTTCCATGATAAACTTCTCAACCACCTAAATCCACTTGTTTCTAACCTGGCTTCTCCTTCATTAACTAATAATCCTCCTAGACGTCTGAAAAGAAGACGGCCTCGAGATCTTCTCCTCTAGAAATGTTATTGGAGTTCTATCAGTGGGTAGACTCTCCACATGTTTGTATCATGTCACTATGTCACCTACAGCAAATTTACTTGTTGTATATATGTGTATACAGTTGTAAATATCATTAAATAAATTATTTAAACAAAAAAATTAAACTATCACTTCACACATGAGTATTTATGTTATCAATAATTGTTTATATAATAAATGAACCCCGTTTAGGAATTGCTATTTCGCAAAGAAACAATTTATTTTCTCTTCATTGCTACAAGAAATCGTGAGTAAGGCCTCCAATGGCATCAACCACAAGTCATCTCGAAGCATTCCTTCAGCTTCCAAGTTCCTAACTCCTAAGATGGACAACACGCTGCAGTCCATCGACCCACTACAGCTTGCTATTACGGTTCTTCTCTGGTTGAATAGGTTTGTATCAAGTTTCCTTACCTTCCGAACAAAGCCTTTCATTTCAACCGAAATATAGGTGCAATGATAAGAATACAGTAAGCGAAAGTAGGGTATGCGTTTTGGTGCAGGATAAGTTTTAGGGGATCAAGACGCGAAATGCCTAAAAATTCCATCAAAACCGGATTAACGATAGTATTATTACGCCCATAAATGGACTTAACTGCAGAAAGACTGACACGAAACCAAGTATATCCCTTGATGTCTGAAACGTAAAGTACGAGTGGAAATTTTCGATTCTGGGAACAAAATTTATTTTTATTCATTCCAAAGGAGGTACGAAGCCTCCCATCTTTCGCCAAGGAGGAAGCATTAAATAACTCAATACATTGTCATGTTATTTGTGTTTATAAACTGTGATAGATGATCCACGCTAACTGAAAAATAAAAACTTTTAAAATGTTACAATATTTGTTAATTAAAATGTTTTACACATTTTACGATCATCATTTATTTAAAAATATAATGTTTTTTACAAAGTATTTCAAAACTCCCTGACATCGGTCAGAAAGAACTGGGTGATGCGAAAATAGGTATCATGTTTTTCGACAAGTATTTCATCTGTAAAAGTGTTTCAGTAATCAAACATATCCATGGTTCAAGTTTGAAAATTCATAAAGTTGAGTTGGTGAAATAAAGAAATAGTTTTTATCTGCCTGAAAATACTATTTTATAACGTTTAAGAAATAAGAAAAGATAAAAGTTTAAATAAATTTATTTTCCAATTTAAATCTTGAAACTCTCTCTTTTCTTTAAACGTCCAACGTTTCGGCCAATTCGGCCATCCTCAAGGACTGTCTATCACATAACTTTTATTATACATTAATTTCTAACGATTTTAACAAACAATATTATTATTGATAAAATAGCATACGTTACATTATGTTAATGTGTATAATTAACTTTCACATGAATTTAAATTATAAAAGAAATAAGAAATTTAACCAAAAGTTGAAATAAATAAATTATATGTCTGACCTTAGAGTAAGGCAGGTTACAAATATTGTTGTAATTACAAAGAATAGTAGTGTTAAATTGATTTCTAAATAAAAGTTATAATATTAATGTGAACAGTGACAAAATAGGTAATTAGACATAAGCTAAGGAAAGCTTATTAGTTAATTAATATGATTCCCCAATGGTTTATTGTCTCATAGGTTAATTTTGACTTAAATTGATAACCTACGCAGAATAGCCTGCAAAATGTTTTTAAATTATTGATCTGAGTGTAAATTTGTACTTAAGATATGACATTTTAATTATAATAATGTTGTTTATTAAAATTGTTAGGAATCAATACATGATAAAAGCTATTATATGATATTGGATGGCTTAGGATCTTTGAGGATAGCTGCATTGAACGAAACGTTTGACTTTTAAAGAAATAAAGAGTGTTTAGAGAATTAAATTGGACACAATTTATTTTATTTAAACAATAATAACCTCTCAAGAAACTGAACAGATTATATATAAATAAAATGTAGATTAATTTAACAATTAGAAAGGTACCGAATACCATCTGCTGTCTCAATCTAATCAAAAATCTAGATATGCCCACCAGACTGCAGTAGAAGTCTCATGTCTTTCCCCTGTGTTCATGTCGGCTGTCCCCAAGTAACTATGTTGACAAGTTTACCCTTGTCACCACTCAACGATTTCTACAACAAAATTCACTTACTCCATCTGAATATGCCTGACAACTTTATAACTCCATGCAGATTTTCGAAATGTCATATTATACTGTCCAGACTGTACCGTTATCAAATGGATTTTGCAATGTTTTCAATCAATGTCAAATTTTTTAAGTTGAAATTTTTCGGAGTATCAGAATATTAAACGATTTACATGACCTACTCAGTTTTAAATTTAGATTGTTCTTCAGCTCAAACCAGATTTCCATTCAAACTATCACGGGCTTGGAAACAACATGAAAAAAAAAAAATCTGGCAAAATACGGCACCATTCATGCTTATAGTTGTGTTTAAAATTGAGAAAAGATATTTGTTTTCATAATTATCATATAATATATCTGTCGAAAATAAATTTATATTAAATATTTTACAAAGGATTTTAGTGTTACACCAATCATTTAGTGGTTTATTATTTCAAGGGAATTATGTAATTTTCTGTTCTATTCTATTACGAGAATTTATTAGGTATCTTACTTCAAATACTTTATTTAATAAATTTGACATCGATAAACAAACACTGCCAACGTTTCGGATGGTCTGTCCAAATCCAAAGGAGCCTGTTCAATTCCTTCCATTGTTTTTCCTATTATTTTTGTTCAATTTCCACTTTATCAATATTATCATTGAATTTAAACAAATTTTTTTTAACAGTGTTAAAAAGGTCCAGATGGCGAATAAGCGCCATAAAGCTTCTCTGCACATCGCGGCACTAAACTATCTGCCTTAAAATGCCCTTCTGGTAATCAAAGAATAATATTATCATTTTAGTACCTTCTGTACTATAAATAGTTTTTTTTAGTAAAAAGTGGAGGTTGAGATCTTTCTACATCTAGAATAATAACTTTTGTATAGCTAAAAATTTACAAAAAAAAATTGATTTTATTTTCTTCTAAGCCCCATGGGTGCGTGGAATTGATATAATGATGAAATCGGGTTGAGAGTAGCCTCTTTACCTGCATTGATACTGCATTTGAAGAGAGGCCTGACGTCATTTGATGATTTGGAAAAGGGAAATCTGTATTTTGTGTCAGTCTGTTGGTGATGGAGCTCACCAGGTTTGTTTATTCAAATAATTTAGTTACTTGTACTCAATCGAGTCTGAGTCTGTGTGTGTTTGCCACCTTTGTAGCCGTCCTGTCGGTGTGAGTGTCCTAAATAATGGGTTTGTACAGTATTGAAGGCTGTCAAAAACTTTGATATATCTCCTGGATATGAATTCTGTCACATTCGGTAGTTCGAATGTCGTATGTATGTTGTCTGTCTTTGCTCTCTGAACTGAAGTAAGTCTCACTATAGTCTCAGTAATCTGGTCTGAAATGGTTGGAGTCTCTTGGCCGTTGTAGGTCCTATGTTTGCCAGCATAGGTTCTCCGTAGAGCAGGGTAAAAAATTTTTTTTTTTTAAGGGTGGATAGACAATAAACGTGTTGAGGGAAAGCTCTTTTACTGGATTGGGAATGTATTTGAAGAGGGAGCTGAGGAAATTGGATATTTTGAATATGAGACAGTGTCTTGTGTTAGTCTGATGGTATGTTCTCTTTCTTGCCTAATTTTAGTAAAGTAAAGGGAATGGGCTATCGGAAAAAAATGATTTTTTACAATAAAAACCTTTAATAAATACAAAAGCTATTCTATGAGGAGAAAGATAAATATTAGATAGATTCAAACCAATATAGGATAAGTTATAAAGGCTACAGAACGCAGTGAAACTTTTGGACATAAATTTGGAGTTTTTTTGAATCACTATGGGTTCTATCAATGAAATCTTTGCTGCGTTGTTGTGGTCAGCTCCTGAAAATAATTGTTATGAAGATAACTACCTTCCGTGCTAAGATACCTAACGAGGAAGGATTTTACAGCTATGGTCAGTTTACCTTATAAAATAAATCGCTGAAATAAAAAGTTATTTTGCTTAGAAATCCTGACATTACATCAGAAGTCCTTAGCTCCAATAAGAATGAGCGAAACATGCTTTTTTTTTTATGGGCCACAAAAGTAAATGAGTATGAATCATTCTTATGATTGGATCCCTGAAATCATCTTGGTCTTAGCAAAGTTAAATGCCCTCAAATGATAAAGGATCAATATCCATCTTTATTAATAACTTAACTTAATTTTCCACTGAACGCTAACTTACTCTATGAACGTTTTGCTAGAAACACTTACTAAGAAATGTTTTACGAAACACAACAGCCCATCACATCGAAGCGGCCGAAAGATTTCCTTAAAAGTTTGTTCAAAATGATTGAAAATTTTACATTAATTATCAGATAGGAAATATTATACGTTAAAGTTAATTTTTCTTGCTAGAACAATAACTACATTTTAAATTTAAGAAATAATATTAAATAGATGGAATATTAAAAATGAAAAAAATGCCCCTGATTTAATTTCTTCTGATTTTATGTTGAAATACGTTTACATTATAACTTTATATTATAAAAATCATTTACTTTTTTTTAAATAAAATAAAAGTAGGTCATAATTAAATGTGTGAGAAAATATTTAACAATAATAGAATGATAATAAAACGATGCTTGTTTGTAACTGTAAATTATCACCAAAAATGATTTCATAATTGATATAATGAAACAAACCTGAATAATTACTCGAAAACTGAATTCTGAGGACGCGTCCCAGAACTAGTTTTTCAATCCTATTGCTGAAAGCCAGTTGTACCACATTTCATTTTTTACAGTTTTTTTTTTATAGATCAACAAAAAATCTTTATATCATGTTGGATTATTATATTTATTTCAGGAATAAAATTGTGTTCTCATATAAATTGCTCATTAATCAAGTTTTACAAATTATGAAACCCGTTTCTAACTGAAAAATTGGGAAAAAACAAAATCCGGTCTCCCAAGGATAGTGGTATAAATAATCTTGTTACTAATTAGTTTATTTATAATTTATATGTGTTATTCAAACTTGCCTAAATGTTAATAGACTAATCTCTGACTTGTATATTGACGAATTTTGATGGTTTCGCCAGTTTCTGTTATTGTATCTGAAAATGATTTTAAATGGATATAAATTAAGGAGAAATGAATCACAATACATAGATAAAAACCATAACTATTTTTGAGTATAACAAACAGTATGAGTATAACAGTGTAATTGAAATCAGATATAGGAGTAAAGAAGAAATTCTGACACTTAATAATGCGATTAATTGATAGTGCGGTATTTATGACTTTATAATACTTTAAAAAGTTTAAAAAGCACTTAGTGAGAAGTAATGCAAATTAGAACTGTTATGAAAGAAGTATTAATTAATGAAAGTTTATTCTTTAAAATTATAATTGCCTAAATTTCAAAAACATAGGATAAAAAAATGTTTTAATAAATACATTTATTCTCTTCTTAGACGTTTCGGAGAAACTGTATCCCCGTCTTCAGCATGATATAATTCATTGTTTGTTATGAAGACAATAAATCTTTAATTTTATACAATTTGTTCGTTTCGTTTCTAGTAATTAATACAGAAAACAATTAATAAATAAAATTATGTTTTGTACTAATTCTAAAATCAGCATTATAATAAAATTTCAAGTTTTATGACAAAACAATACTTTTAGATCAATGATTTAGAGCGAAAGGAGTGTGTTGCGGCAGGTACGGGTTCAAAAGGAACCTTTTTATTTATTTATTTATTTATTTAAGTGTTTCGACCACTCGGGCCATTTACACTTGATTTACAAATTAGATTACAATTGGCATGTTGATATAGTTGAAATTACAAAGTGAGAAATTTACAATTACAATTACCATTACATATTAACAATTACAATTTACAATTCACAAATTTATTACTGTTGTGGGGTCTTCTCTGATCATTTCCTGTACACATGAAGAGACTCGGTGTGACTCCAGAGCAACCCAGTAAGAATGTGCCCAACAGCGAGATCGCTTCAGCAGTAGCGACATATCGGTGCATCCTCCCTCCTTCATGTGATGACAGTGGGTGAGTCGAGTATGGCCTATCCGAAGACAGGTTAATACATCTCTGTAGCAGATTCATGTTTTCGGCTGGACCATTCCTAAATTGTTGTCTCTCGTGATGAACGTCCTACCATCAATTTTCTTTGATTTTCATGTAGATGATGCTACGACTTGGCCTGTATTTATAGCTAGTCTGCCTTTTCTTTCCCAGTATCCCACAATGACCTGGCAGCCATAAAAACAAGATCCTAATTGGTCTTGGTAATAATATTAATCGGTGTGTTGGGGAAAAAAAAAGTGTGGACCTGAGGTAAGATTTGATTAAATTTTATGGTAGAGCTAGGAATGATGTAGAAACTTAAAGTCTATCTATGGTATGTTTGTTATCCTGCAAGATGGAGATGTAGAGGTACGAAGTGTCCCTGAGTCTTGAAATCAGAACATGATGTTATAAACAAAAGGAACCTTAGCTAGCCCAACCGAAAAGGGTAATGAATTACACAGTCAAATTTGGTTAATGTTATATTTTGAATAATTTTACAAAACATACAAACTAGAAAAAAAAGAACTTAAGCAAACTTATAACAATTACAGAATTAAAATTCAGGCTAAAAAAAATAATAAATAAAAATAAAAGAAGCCCTGCAACGTGGGGCGAAACGTTGGCTCATTAAAATAGTATATTTCTACTATTTGAGTTTTTCTTGACCGCACCCGGACCATATTCCTTTCATAATAAATAAAAATGTCTTTATATCACCGTGGGTGATTGATAGGGCTGTGGGTAGGTTGTTCTTGTCTTCGTCGAGGTAGATTCGAAAAATTACGTCCGCCCGTTTTTCTCAGGGAAGATAAGTCAAAATGGTAGCTCGCCCGCTTTGACGAAGTGTATAAGATGACAGAGATGGCCAGACTGCATCGGGAGATAAGTACATTTGAGCCGGCATCTATAATTAACTGTGTCCCTCAGGTGTCATTTGTTTATCTGCAGTAAACATATTAACAAGAGAGAGTGGATTTGTTTTTAACAAAATAAAAGCTATATGTTACATAATCGATTATTCGGATGAAAGGAAGTAGGAGGTCCAATCCCCTTTTATGCTTCGAGAGAAGGAGCTATTTATCATGGAGGCTTCCGGGAAATTAAAGGGCTGAAGAGGACGGTGTCTGAAATGTACAACATAAGAACAAAGGTATGATTCTTTCATTCTTGAAGCAGTGGGTTATAACGCAGGCTGCTGCAAACACCCATATTACCTAAAACGAACAAATAAATGTGATAGTTGATCTCAGACGAAGTTATATAGTTCAAAAGCCAAATGTATCCAAATGAAGAACAAATACAGATAAGGAGGTGAAGAACTAAACCTTATAAAATTATAACGATGCCAACTCTTTTAGCGATTGTCTAGTTGTGGGGATTTCCCTTACCATTAATCACCTATAAGTTTTGTTCATTTCATTATTATACTTCGAATAAAGTTTAAATCTTCAAACCATTTCGTACTTCAGTGCAAGAGAGATTTGAAATAATGGGTGGCAAATTATATTATTGGACTTTAAAAGTCAACTACCGCTTAATTGAAAATTACACAGCCTAATCACTCTTGGTAGGTCCTGACAAGCGGATGGAAATAAATTCATATCTAAATGACATGATTAATCAACTTATAATCAATTTTCGTCAAATTAACTCCAATGTACAAGGGTGGAAAATACACCCCAAGGTTCGGGATTCGACATCAATTTGTAGAAAACAAATCGTTTTAATACCCGCAAGAAATTGGAATGAGATAGTCATCGGATCAATGGAAAATCAAATCAAAGAGAAGTATCCTTAACGACTGGCTCATTTACATAACTCGCTACATAATATGACAATAAATCCTCCTTCAATTGCTATCTCTGCCCTCCATCTTCAATATTAACAGTGAAATTAATAAATATCCCGACGACCTAATTCAGTAATTCAGGAACCTGTTTTGATTCTGATACAAATATTATTCGGTCCCATGAGGATGGAATAATGCGTTGAGTTCTTAATGACGACTCATGAATCTCAAGATCTGTCTTGAAATCCTACACTCATTCCCTATTATTCCTATTTATCTGATAATTAAACTGTCAGAATTTGATTGATTTTCTATTCTGTTGTTTTAATTAATCTGTAGTCGTCTGCATTTAAATTGTGTTTGCTGACGTCTCAATTATTTGCATATAAATAATATGATAGGGATTTCACAGTGATTGTCTAAATAGTTTCTATTTATTTTCTTACAGGTAGATAAGAATCGCATGAATTTCATTTCGAAAGAGAAGAAGTGGACCACATTAATTCACAGTGAATAATTTCAAATTTGTCCAAATATATTTATAGCCTTTAGATTATAATCAAATCATTGGATTATCTAATTGGAGTATCAAAGTGATAAACTCTCGAGCATTGATTATTATTGGGATCTCCTCAAGGTGAAGAAAATTTAATAGCTATTGATATTTTGGCACCAATAACTCTGAATTGATTTTAATTTTTTTTTAATACTTTTAAGAAAATATTGATCTAATCAAGTTTTAATAATAAATTATGAATTCCGATATTGAAAAATACATCTACATTCTCACGGTCCAACAGCTTAGTATAGCTATACCTTCTATGCCTGTGGTAATAATTTAAGAAACTAATGTATGCATTGCCAATTCTTTGGAGTTGGCAACTTTCTGAAAAATTCATTTTTGTATTATTATTTAATAGATTTTCTTAAAATTAACGATGTTTTTTCTTTGACAATTATTTGCAAAAACCAACTAATAAAGTACAATAATATTTATTTCTACATATAAATTGGGGTCTTTAGGTTTTCCATATATTCTGTAACACTGATTACCGATTAAAAGACACCTGTATTATTTTCCCTTTCACTACAAACTTTGTTGATGATAATGAATGTACTAAGCAACTGCTTTAATTATATTCATATCCGTTCATTATATTTACATATTTTATAATAATTATTATGATGATCATCTGTTTTCTCCCTATTGTGGGTTGAGTATCTGAGTTGGGGAACCAGAAGTCCAACCATTTTCATATTTTTGTTTATTTATCTTCTTTTATTTTCTTTTTATATTCAAGTATTTAAAAATGTTCGCACTATACGTTCTGTGTCTAAGAGAACTGACTGTTGAGCCTCTCTTAGGAGACCAATAGGTACCCTCAAACCATTCGCGCCTGCCAGTGTTGATTTTGGTATGAGACCATTCGTTGATATTATGAATTCTATCGCCAATTCCTGATACTTTCTGAGTTTTCCCCACAGTGGAGCTTATATTATTATCGTTGGGGATTCCGACATCAATAAGTTCCACATTTTTTCTTTCGTAGATCTATGAGGATATCTGCTTAATTATGGCGCACTGTATGGTGCGTAATAATTTATTCATCCTAATATAGCTTGACAGGACCTTTCTGGAGGAGTGTATTTGGTGGAACTTGTAATATGGGCTCTTACCATCAATTAAGTTGTACCTTGGCCTGATGCAAAATTTTGACCACATTGTTGTGCCTCTGGAGATATTCAGTACCAGACAACACTCCATATCCACTAGTTATACATAATATTGATTCTGGTGTTACTGAGCATAATCGATAGATATCCGGTGTTGTTTCTTCTTTTTAGAACATATTTTCTATATGACCTGGCAGTAACCTTAAATGGCGATTTAAAACCCTTCTGTCATGGAGTATAATTTTCCAGCCTTTAACCATTCATCTAATATCTCCTTGTCAATGGAGCTATCATTTGTTGTAGAATCTCCCATGCAGAGATTTGTTCTTCCATTCTATCAATCACTTATTTTCGGAAACGATTGTTAATTCAACACCTTTGCTCGGATTAAGTGCAGTTAAAAAAGAATCCATCCTTAAGATTGCGAGATAAACTCCTGTTGTTTTAGCGAGAAAATATTTGCGTAGGGCATCTTTCTGTTTGCAGCAAGCTTCTTCAATATTTAGCAAACCTTCTTCCTTCTTTCCTAGGTAAATATAGGCGAGCTTTAGAAGATATTGGGTGGAAGGTCCGTTCTTGTGTGAGAATTGTTCGTACAAGGCGATCCATCTCCTGAAGGCTGGTGTTGACCATTATACGATACCGAAGCTATAATTAAGAGCAGGTACAGCCCAGGTGTTAATGGCTTTGATTTTGTTACCCAGTTACTTGGGTTTTGAGCACTTTTCGTAACCTAATTTGAGGTTAGTTAGAAGCTCTTGTTGCATATCTTTTCGGGCCATTTTAAGGTGCTGTTGCATGCCCAAATATTTGTATATTTTATTGGCTTCATGTTCCTTTATATACTCTTCTTCATTAATCAGAAAATTCTGTTTACTAACCACATTATCAATATTATTATTATTTTTAATTATGGTTTATAACACTCCAGTCAATAAGGTTTATTGGGTGTATATTATTGTTAATAATCATAATTATTTATATCAGGAATATTGTAGTTGTAATTATACTTTATAATTATATAATATAATTATTTATATATTATAACACATAAATTAATTATATATTATATTCAACTTTATTATTAATTTGTTTCATTATATGGCCCATACTTTTATAAATTTACAAATGTCCCAAGGTTAAAAATGTAATAAACACTACTAAAAGGAAATGTATAAATTATCATTTGGATTAATTAATTAAACAATTGTCGTATTTCTTTTATGTATTTTTTCATCTTCTACCAAAAATAAAAACCCACATAAAAAAAATATATATATAAGATCCTAAGATTTTATTTACTGTGACTGCAGCAAATAATATTCAAATATGACGGAAATCACCGAAGTCCTTGTGAGAAAACGATTTCCAGTAACGATACTGTCGTAAGAAACACGACTCAAGGTAGAATAATCAAAATATTCTATTGTCCATTGAGCCAAATAAGAAGAACATTGAATTAGAAAAACCAAAAATACACAATTTCACACTTACCCAGAATTTATTGGATGACCGTAGAGGACTGAGACACCTTTAGAAAGATCTGTTTTATGCGCGGACTTTTCCTCACGTCGCCTTTACAGCGGTACAATGTAGCTGAGCGGTAAATTTCAACTTCTCTTTTATAGTTCCAAGTGTGTTTTATATCTACCATTCCGAAAGGCAGAGGGTTATGTAGCCATCGCTTTACGGTATATGATGGTGACACCTGGGTCTTGAGGTCTATGTTAATAATGAAATGTTTCAAGAGAGTCAGGGAGACCACATGGCACCTATTATTTTTTGCTATATGTTCATGAATCATGATAATGAAATTTTTTGAAGTATTATCATTTTGATTCTTGCGCTTTTGTTAAATTAAATATTTCATATTTTAACTTTTTTTTAATTGTGTCACAACAATTTTAATATTTTTAAAAAACTTATCTGAAGGAGTATAAAATAAATCAATTTATGAAAGCAATAAAAAAAAAAAATATATATATTTGGGCAATTCTCCAAATATAGATTTGTTAGAAAGGAACATAGTTACAGGAACAGTATGATAGATTATTTCTTCATGTCTCATTATTACATCTACATTAGTTTTTATTAACTTAAAAAGATATGAGATTAACCTCAAAATTTATTAAGTTGGATCAGTGCTCAAAGAAATAATAAGGCATTTTTTAACTTAGGACCATAAAATATGCAAATCGGCTGTCATAAGGCACAAGATAAAGAATGACAGATAAAATAACATTGATACAAGAACTTTATCACCTCCTTCGATGAAAGTTTTTTTTTCAGGAACTTTCATGTTATAAATGTTACACCTTAACAAGATTTTAGTTTTACAGACTAGAACTCGATAAATTTGTTAAAGAAATTTGATATTTAATATGTATTAGGTAATTGTGTCTAAATCAGTCCTTTTATGGTAAATCAAGTTATCGGAGTGTGATGTCACACGTTTTCTCAACTTGAGGGTTTCACATTCAAATGGATTTAGTCCGTTAATAACCCCGCGATAATTTGACTCTGGTTTAACGAAGCTCTTTCTCCAGAGATTTGATCTGAGATAGAGCTGGGTCGCCCGTTCGGAGGCAATTTCCTTCTACTGGATCCTTTCAAGAAATACCTGTCTGTATCAGCCACACTTATTAGAGACCAACTGCCATTTTTGTATTTTTTTTATCTTCACTAATTTATTTAGGTATTTATTATGGAAGCACTAAAAGATAGATACCCAATCGGTACGTAAAATGATCATCTTTTTTCATCACGATTTATAGTTAATTCCAAATGCTGTATGTTACGTCATTATTAAGTAATGGTCGGGTTCTAATCATAATTTTATGGACTATTTTATAAGTTACAAGGGGTTGAAGAAACTGAATAATCAGAATTCATATCATGATATGAATTTAAGAGTTTAAAATAGGCGAGCTGAGGTTTGCCACTGATTTTAGGTTGGTTGTGTAGATATTTATTTATAGGTTAATAAGTAGATAATCATAAGCTGCTCCCTGGTTTCTTTGATATCTATACATTACTGCTTGTACATTATTTGATATCTATATATTTTACAGCTCATTTATCATCAGGATACTTACTTATGATTGCGCTAAGTCTTGTGTGTTTATATTATAAACTACCCTATAATTATAACATAATTCTTTAATTGGGTCTGTCGAATTCCGCTTGCTATGCTCACTCAAGGGATAGAAAAATCCTAACGTAACCTTTTCAGTTGCGGTTGGGGCCTAAATAAAAATTAATAAGAATTTATTTATGGAGTCAGGTTAATGCCCACAACTATTCTGGACAATAGAATAAGCCAGTAGAACTATACTCATGTAGAAGAAAATATACTTTAGTATTAATTTGATAGATAAATGTTCAAATACAATAAAAAACTTGATATATAGGTCATAAGTATTTAATATAACTAGAATGAAGCTACATTTTATTTGTATTTTCATATTCACAACTTTATTTACATATTATTTGTACTAAGCAAATTTCTTCTGACACATGATTTATTTAAGAGTACAAATGATCATTATGTATTAATTGCAATCTCAAAGGCAGTTATTCTGTTTTCTTTTACCCAACTTAAGTTCTTTATATTTAATTGCTTTCTTTTTAGTGCCGGTTAATCCGAAGAGCCGATTAAACAGGGTTCTACTGTTCCGCTATAAGGCTAGTTTTTAATTTTAAATCCTTAAAAGGTAACTAAAGGTTGAAATTTGTTCGTCTTTTTTTCTTTTTTATGTATAAGTTTACCGTCAATACAACTTTACAAAACCTCGTTGCAAATCAAAAAAATTATTATTCATGGTTATTTAAAAATAAGATGTATTTGAAAAGTAAAGATGTAAAACAAAAAGCCTAGAGAATATTGTTATACTGGGAATATATAATATGACTTTAGGATACAATTATTTCACTTTATACTAATACCGAGAAACTTGTGGCCCACATATGGGGGACATTTAGTGACAGTGTATGCTGCTGAAATCATTATAGGCATATTTTTGATATTTATTTGTATATAATATTTTTACTATACAGCTTTTGGTACCAAATATCTGAAAGAACAAAACGGTTTGTGCGTGTCCTAAATTCAGCTTCAAATTTTTCACACTTCAAACAAAGCATGTTTCAGAAAATATATTTCTTTTTAGCAAGGTAATAAATCGTGAGTACAATTAACCTATTCTGCAACCTGCGCCGTGTTGCGATAGAGATAAAGGAGACATCGAGGTCAGCCGCAGTAAGTTGTCGCAAATAAGGTGAAGAAGACGAATAGGCCTTCGGAAGAAAGATGGGGTGTTATTGCCAATGAAAGAGCCCATAGATAAGCGAACCCTAAAAGCATAAATCCACTAAGTTCCCAACATACATCTTGCCGGACCCATATTCCCCGCTCAGCCTCTTGGCCCTATCCTGCACAAATTAATGGCACTTTGTAACTCGATAGGGAACCTAATGGAAACAAACAACCGTTAGGTTCGCTATTAATGGTTTCAAATAATATTACATTTTCCCCGTCCGTGGTTGTCACATTAACAATAAATAGCTTGGTTTTCTAATGGGAAAACAGTTCACCAATTAGATCAACTACCGAATATGCATTAAGTATAATAATCGGCAATACAATTTTATCCAATTCAAAAGAGTCCATTACCTCAAAAACTATTTTCTAACTCTATCTGGACCGATGCAACTTGAACAACCTTAAATAAATATTAATTTGGTTCTCAGCTATCAAAGTGTGCGTGATAGGGAAGGTGTTGAAATAAAATGTCATAATTTCTGCAAATAAAAGAGAAAACATTTCAGTGTCATTTGGTTATTTTAATTCGAAAATCGATTTATTGCAGTTTCGCCTTCTACAATTTTCAACAGATAAATTACTTATCTACGGGTAATTTGGTACATGATGTTGCCCCGTGAGATAAATTTAGCGGTACTGTTTGAAACAAGCCGGAGATATTTTCTAAATATTGCTTTGCTCAAATAACAGGCTATAAGGTGACAACCTGTTCTTTAGAGTTATTTAATGACGGAGCGAGCTCGAATTAAAGTATAATTTATGTTCTATCTCGGAAACATGGTCAAAATAATTGAGTTTCTAGATTCCAAAGAAGGCGCCTAGGAAGTCCTTTCAGAAAATAAAATAAATTCTAATATAATATTTAAAAAACATAATATATACTAAAAATGTTAAAATTGGCATTCCAATAACATTCCATTTTCTTATGTAATTTTATTGGTTTATAAAATGAGTTTCAATTCAGAATATTGGTATTTCCGGAAAGCTACGTTTTAAATTTCTGCTTTCAACTTACTTACAGTATCTTATTAATTTTTACTTATATTTCCTTCAATAATTATTTTAAAATTTTGCGTGAGGATATTGCGGATTTTATATTAGTGTAAAAAATTGTCAGATTTAATTTAATAATTGACTATGTAAATATTTTGTGAATTTGGAAATATACAGCCCAGAAATATGGAATTCACCCTTGAGCAGAAATGTATTTCTCACAAAAATATAATTTTATGTATTGCGTTTTTCTAGGTACCACTTTGTTTGTTTGTTAAAAAAGACAAAACCAATATCTTTTGGAAAGTTTTACGATGGAATATGTTATATACAGGATACCTCAGCAACCATGTTCAGTCATATAACCTCTATAATTTTTGAAATTTTAATTTGAGTGTATTGTTAATTTTGAGGCCTTGTTGCGAAAAATTGAAAAAACAAAACAAAAAAAACATTAATCAAAAATAAAATAAAAAAAACTAAATCATTACAGAATTTTTTTTCTCAATGGATCAGTCATAATTATGTATTGATACATCATCATTATTGAAGTCTGTTTTGCCTCTCAGTCGATGGAACCCAAATTATGATGAATCCTCTAACGATTTTGTACACAAATTGTAAAAAAAAAAAAAAAAAAAAAAAAAAAATTAATTTCTGGTATTTGGCAATTTACGCCTTCTGAGCGCTTTGGTTCAAAAAAGGGCCCTGTACAATTAGAGATTGCAGAGTTAGGTGCGTTGGAGAAGGCTATGGAATCAACGATACCCTTAGAACTTAGAAAACATAACATTATTATGACACAGTGAAGATCAAATATTTGTTGGAGGAGGGGATGAACATATTCATCGGGACACCCTATAATAATAATAATAATAATAATAATAATGTTAACATTAGATCTCAGTATTATCATCAGAACTCTTAACTTATGGAGTAGTTATCAGTGCCTAAATAAACAATTAAGTATTTTTATAACTTGTGAGCAAATGGTTTTACCAAGTCACAAGATGAAGAAGGACGAATAAAATATTATTTATGTGTCTGTTTTGCTTGACTAGTGGTACATGTGAAAAAAGAAATGGTTTTGTTTTTGAAATGGACCTGTTGTAAAGTTATTGACGTAGACAGGGATTTCTTTTTCTACTCTAGTTCCTCTACATACTGTCCTAAAAAGCTAGTAATGTTGTCAAAAAGTAACCATAGTCTAAAGTACATTCTATAGAATTCGTCATATAAAAAATATATTTTTTTCCCAGATGTCCAAAATTCAGGCATCAAAATAATCTATAATATATATAAAATTATAACACGTAATTTATCCAAAGCAGGGAATTAAGAACTTTTCTAGAATTTGCAGCATTACAACATTTAACAAAAAAAATTCAAATAAATAATTATACCTACATATTGACCTACTATATAGAATATACTGTGTAGTACTTATAACTACTATATAGAATTAATTATACCCCATAACTGTTGGACATTAGGTTCCTCCTTTCGAACTGTAACAGTGAGAGTTGACTGAAAAACCTCAGAAGACATCTCACTCCGTTACAATTCTTGCTGTATCCATTCCCCGATTCCTATACTCTTGTTCGAAGGCTCCCAGGTTTAGGCTGTTGCGCTATCGTCCTCACGAATGTCTCATCCCTCGGAGTATCCTAATTTTCGTGATGCCGGAGCGTGTCTCCGGGCAGGCCACGTTTCCGTGTTCACATTTCCAGTTTCACAACAAAAGATATGCAAATCAGCCGGCCTGCGAAAACAGCGGCCATATAGGGAAGGAGGGTTTTGGTCTCTTTCGACAGACCTTGCCCACTAGATAGGGTTCGTTAATTGAGTCAAGCGAGTCATTTCATGAGCCTCATCATTCTGTTTCAAAGCCACTTAATTTTTTTTTTTGTTAAATCTAAATGCTATTCACATCCATTAGTAATTAAAAATTACTCATTTATTAGAATACAAACGTGCTATAAAATATAGGCAGAATTACTTTCTATTCGTTATGCATTTACTATACGCTTGATAAAAATGTAGATTGATGTTCATTTACAGTGATAAAAATCTTCCATTAATGAGTTTTCCTTTATTCTATTATTCTCTTATCCTAAAATATTCTTTATGGCTGTGTTTGTAATAAGTCTAAATTGTAAAAAATGAATGATCTTTGAGAAACATTTTAAACTAGGAAGACAATCAACTATACGTTTTTGCTTGTAATATATTTCGGACAATAGTAATGGATATAAAGAATGTTGCAACACTTTTTTTATAAAAATAAATAAAATATAGTGATAAATATCTCCTATTACTGAACTTCTTTTTTATTTTTTTCGTTTATATTCTCTTGACTTGTTATTGTGATAAGTCTAACATGTAAAATGGGTTCCGCACCTCTCATACATATATACCTTCTACATATGTCCACTACCAATACCAGAAAATCAAAGGGATTTCAATACCAAACATTCAGATGAAGTAATTGAAACCCTTACATATATTGATTCTCGTGATTCTCTCCATCTGATGCTGTGTCTTGAAAGAAAAAGGTGCCCATCCTTCCATAATTCTTTACGGTTTCTTTTCAATAATGGGAATTTAAAGAAGATTATAACAATAAAATTTATTTGTCTAATATAAATCTAGATTATACATTTTAATTAAATGATTTTAATAAACAAAAGAACCTACAGTTAATCCTCATTATAAACCTAAATAAACTATTTTCTGTAATGAGATGTAGATAGTTGACCGTAGATTAATGCTTGAAGAAGTTTATCGGGGGGTGCGGTCAGCAAAGAAAAACATAAATAAACAAAACAATATTTATTTATTTTATGCCGACGCTTCGACGTTTCGACGTTTATTTTATGTCGGCATAAAATAAATAAATATTGTTTTGTTTATTTATGTTGTTCTTTGCTGACCGCACCCCCCGACAAACTTCTTCAAGTATTTTCTGTAACATTGGAGATAAATTTATCTCTTCCACAGGAAGTCTGCACAAATAAATTTACACAGCACTTAAATTACCTAATTGAATGACTTATATAAGATTTTAGTTTTATCTAGAATGGCAGTAGGCACTTAAATCAATAGTTTTTAAATATTGATTTTTTTTTTTTTATAAAAACTTGAAAGTCACTCTTGTTGACGATAATGCCATCAAATATGAAATAAGCTTTTGGAAGATTTCTAATTCTGCTTTATGAATTCAAAAGGCCAAACCGTAAATAAAAACAAAAAACTCTAAAGAATGCTAACGATAAAATCTCTTTTTAATCCAAATAGCCTTAAGAATTTTTAGTGAAATTCCATTTTGGACATAACTATTCACGGCACGTTATGGTTTTCTTTACCTGCCTGAATGCTTTAATATTTTTTATTTTGTCATTCTCTTTGATGATATCTTTCTTCCTTTTATGGTAAACGCCTAATGAATCAATTAATTTTGTATTCTAATATTTTGAAATCTCTGTTTTTCTCCTTAATATAATAGAAAAACCTAAATTGTCCCGTTTATCAGTATTTACATAACGCTACTAAATTACAACAAAAATTTTTATATTAAAATTTATAAGAAAATTTTACAATTCACAGATTTTCTGAAAATATAATTGGTAGTAATGATCCATAAACAACTTGTGCATGAAAAGATACAAACATTTATCCGATTAAGTATCCGATTAATTTTGAAAGATTCTAATTAATCCGAACACGCTTCAATAAATGCTAATTAAAAAGTAGCCAACGCTCGGTAAATCATATAACATAGTTTGAAAATATCATGAAACATGTTGGTTGTTGGCTGCACATTGTTAGAAAGCACTAGATAAACCTAACCAAGTTGGCGTACCCAGAATTATCTTATATTTCTGAGTCTAGACAAACCTATCTAGAAAATTGGTCATGCCTGAGAGTTAATCTTAAGTTCCAATGTCACATACCAAAAGCCGAAAAGTTCTGTATTCTGCTGGAAATGAAAACTACAGATATCTGTATTGTAAAATTCAAAGTAAAAGTTAATACTACAACAGTTACTCCAATTTAAGGGAATTTTCGGGCATCGTGGGTTGGTATCTATAAGATTGCATATGAATTTTATCAAATTCTCTCCCCTACTTGACACAAGCATTCAAGTATCAACCTAAACAGACCTATATTTCGAAAATGGCTAAACCGGTTTCATACAAAGGTAAAGGAGTTGCGAAAATTAGTGTAAAAGTGGTTCATATTCAATTTTATCAAAATCCATTTCATATACGGTAACACGAAAAGTCATTTCAAAATAATTTTATTATTTATCATAAAGTTTCGGAGTTAAGGATGGGAAAATGTGACTTATCAATGACTTGATATTGCCTCTGAAATATTAAAAAATCATTTGCTACAAAAAAAATTGGATCTATATATAATTTGATGTACTTTAAATTTGTATAAAACCATGTGGTAAAAAATTAGTTTTTAGCACCTATCTCCTCCATTTCAAACCCGTGGGACTTTTTCGTATATAATGTACTGATGATACCGAAAAATACAAAACAGGTCCCTCTATTATATTTTTAATATTAAAGTTTGGTGTCTAGTCTGACTGGACTAATTTTTGTTCCTTCTGTATCTCCGAATGTACAAGCAATGTACTGGTAGCAAATTTAATATACTTGAATTTTGTTGTACATAAACTTGGAATATCTCTAAAAGAAATATGGTAAAATTTCAAGTATTTGTTAATGCTTGAGAAGGATATTTGGCATCCACTGGCCTGAAATAGTTCCTAATAAAGAATCAAGACACGGAGCTAACCTTAATCCAATACTTGAATTTACTGACAAATGGAAATGGAATTGGATTGATCACACCCTAAGGACGCACGATAATGCTATAGAGGGACATAGAGTTGACTGGGATTCACAGGGTTCACTGATGCTACCCAAGAACACATGGAACTGATGAGAGAGGTTCCGGTAGTGGTTAGAGATGAAACGCTCGGCATCTGGTTTGATCGGTGGTTAAAATTCGTTATGGCCCTTTGCTCTATTGGGAACTAAAAAGATTACTAAAAACACTAGTAGAAATAAATGAAAAATTGATTAAGTATGCGTTTTTTACCCCTTCTACTTCCCAACTGCGGATGCACAAATCCGTGGGACTTTTAATGGCATAATGTTATTGTGATCCTAATAATATAAGAGAGCTTGTTTATTTTTTAAAATATCTGGTTTTGAATTTTTTTGTTTCTAATTAGATTATAACTATTATTGTTACTGATATGCGTGTATAGTAGAGTATTTTAACCAATACCCATTCATCAATTCTTAGAAACGACTTACTGATGTCGAGGTGAGGCTGAGAGGACTTCTCTAACACGTGTAGTAACGCCAAGAAAAGCTGTAAACAAACGTATATCTGAAAAAAAAAATGATAAATAATAAAAACTATATATACTTTTTTTTTTTTAAGAAAAACTTTTTCGATCGGACTAGAGATGTCTAAAACGAAAAAAAACTTTTTAAACTCTCATAGTTCGGGTTTTCTTTAAATATTTTTTATTTATTTTGATTATATTATTAATATCTAATTTATTAACTTAATGATAGGATATCACTGTAAGGATCATTTGTTAAGAGATATGGTAGGGTAATAAATTTTTCACATAGCCGACATGTTATCTATTCCCCGTCGATAAAACATATTTTCCTACTTTGCCCGAGACAGCAATCTGGAAAATTATTGACCTGATTTCAATTTACAATCCTTACGAGGTACAATATATGCGTTTATCGAGTCGTATTCCTTTTGGGGGTCGGTAGGAATAGCTCATAGGCTGTGAATTATTAGCAAATGAGAAGTGACAGGAGATAAGGGACGGAGCAGGTCGTTATCATGCGCTGCCCGATAAGACGAGGCACGATATTTATGAAGGCCCCAACCCAACTAGCTAACATAATTACGTCCACCGCCTTGTCAATTAGACAAAGTCCAACTTCCTACAGATGAATTAATTCATCCCTTACCTGTATTGCAAGAGTGTAAGTATGACATAGTAACAATGTGTTAATGGCCAGGGGCTGTCAGCATTCTTTAAATAAATTAATTTAATTTAAGGGGGTATGTTACGAATAGTAAATTTTAAGAAAATAAAGTTCAATTTTCATTTATTAGAGCTTTTTTTTGAACAAGCTTAAATAAAATTAATTATATTATTTCAAAATTTTTCGAGACCAGGTATTATTTATCAATTAATTAATTTAATATCCAAAATAGTCTCAACACTATATATTTATCTATTTGTCCAACGTTTCGGCCCTTCCAGCCATCCTCAGGGACATCTAAACATTTAACAGCTTATATTACAACTTCACTTTTAAACATTTACAATAACATTATTACTTATTATATAAT
>NW_027105265.1:114360-147972 GCF_000696795.3 Halyomorpha halys
ATATATTAAATTTAAAATTGCATTTTTGTTTCAATCTGGTATTTATTCCAATTCTCAATTTTCTTTTATTAATTTAAATTGTATCCAGTAACAATATCCTCTATTATTTTTATAAATTTATTTTGCTTAAAATTTCTGCATAATGTTGGTTTAAATTCTTAATGTGGTTAAACAATTAATGTGAGAGGAAATTTATGTTGAAGGTATGTTATATTATATAATAAGTAATAATGTTATTGTAAATGTTTAAAAGTGAAGTTGTAATATAAGCTGTTAAATGTTTAGATGTCCCTGAGGATGGCTGGAAGGGCCGAAACGTAGGACAAATAAATAAATATATAGTGTTGAGACTATTTTGGATATTAAATTAATTAATTGATAAAGCTTAAATAAGTTATTTTATGTTTTGAAATGTACACCCTTTTACATCTAGGTATGTCACTTATTAATTGAATTTTGAGGTTACAGAACCTCAAAATAAGTAGATAGGCACCTACCCCCTTTATCCACAATACAGATTAAAAAAAAATTAAAAGTTAAATAGCCCCTTTATCCGATTACCCCGTCAATTATATTACGACAATTATACTGATAAAATGGGAAAGGTATTTAAAAGAGGGGAAAACCGTTATGTCAGCAACTAAAATGTTTCAAAAAAACAATATAATATATAAGAATGAATGGAAGTTTAATTTTACTACCCTTATTAAAATTTCAAAGATATATAAATTTTTTTAATGTTCGTTACTTATCAAAACTGAAAAACGTCTTACTTACATTTAAAAAAAATCTATATTATTACCCCTATACATATACATATGCTTTAATTAAATAGTGGCATATCTGATAACATTTTTTTTTTTTTATTTTCTACATAACGGAGTCTATAGATCGTTTCGTAGACTCGTAGGCTAATTCGTGATAACACTACTTAAGATATGGTATAGTCTATAGGACGATCCCAGTAGAGAACTACTTCGCACAACTTTCACCAAACACCGTACTTTGAGTTCAAATAATATTTTTAAATTTGGATTATCTCTATAGGAAGTCTGGTGAGTCAATTCATTTAAAATTTCGTCTAAATCCAGATTAGACGAAGATATGGAAATGAGGGAAAACCATATGAAAAGATTAGAAGTTGAATACCAGTTGAAACTACAAGAAGTGATGTTCTATCATGATAAAGTTTTAAAGTGCATGAATATGGGACAGTGGTCCCGAAACGTTGTACAATATTATGAATATTTCATTCAAAATGGATTACATTAACCTCAAAAATTTTTAAATGAATATTTTTAAATCATTCAATGTGGAAATATCACCTAATTGTCGAAATGAGCATTCCAGTTGAAAGATTGATTTACTTCAATGTCAACAATTTTCAGAAAAGTATTTTCAATAATATTTCTCGTGGAAGAAAAATATAACAGGTGACTAAATTTCACTTTCTTTTCTTAGAACTTAGCCAATTATTCGATGTTGATTGTTACGGAGTCGATATTGAAAATAACGAGAATGATTTATTGGAATTAGTCATCCTGTTAACTGAAAGGTTAAGAGAAATTTTTAAAAATCGGGTGCGGGGCAAGAACCACACAACTTCCACTTACTAGCTTTGATTTGAAATTATTCCTCGCTTGTTTCAGAATAGAAACTCCAGCAGTATATCAAGTATAGTAATTTATTTATAATCTTAAACACTTTCTTGAGACTGGTTAATTTTGTTTAATTTTATGTAACATTTTATTCTCTTCATAAGTCCGACGTTTCGGCCAATTCGGCCATCTTCAGGGACAATCGATTACAAAACAGCTTTTATTACATCTATGATCCTCAACAATTAAAAATAATCAACAATATTATTTATAATTTATCTTACCTTAATACAATTTTAGAACTAAATAATTTAAAAACACAACTTCATGCAGACTATTCTCCCAGGTCAATTCAATAATTTCTATATGAAACATTAAAACATTGGGTAAACATATATTTTTTTGTTAATAAGCATATCCTAGATTATTATCTTATTACCTAATTAGGAAATTTTCACATCAAAACAAAAATTATAATTCTTTACCACAGTCACTTATTTGTTAAAATTCATCGCAACAATGCTTGTAACCTTCTCTCCACTCAGGTCAAGCATTAAAACTATTTGTTATAACTATATTGTAGTTAAATTTCCTCTTTATTTTATTAGTAAAATTCTTATCATGGTTAATTATAGTTATCTACATTTAATTTATCCCATACTTTTCATAAATTAATATATGTGCATATTGTTGGTTCAGTTTTCTTCTGTGCTTTGAAATCGAATTCAAAAATCAATATTGAAAATACTAAGAATGATTTTATAGTTATCCTATCAACTGAAAAGCTCATTTACAGCTTAAGTAAAATTAAAAGCTTTTTTTTAAATGACTGTGTTGACAATAAAACGTTCAGGCTGCTCAATCGGAAAACATCTTGCGCCTGCTTCCACCAGTTAAAACTTGTTAAAACAAACCTTTCATTTAATCGTTTCTCCTCCATTTTCATTACATGATATGAGGTTCTATATTAAATATTATTTATTCTAAGATCATTTGCTTTCCAATAATATATAAACCGTTTATATCACTATTCTTATCTCCGGAAAAATTTTTTTAACCTGGAAAAACATTTCTCTCTTATCTTCTCAAGTTTATCACTCCTTTCACAGTTTGTATTTAACCATATTTGATGACTAGTAAGAATGTGAAATAAGTAATTCTTTAAAGAAAAAATATTAAAATAACATTAGAAGAATATTTTTTAAACATTCGTCATTATGGAATGTCAAATTATTTCTAATGTCTAATTAATATCTAACATTAAAGAAAATTGAATATTACATTGATATACTGAGCTTAGTCAAAATTGTTTGAGCTGTTTTTGAGAAAATCGATTCTATAAATTGGCACTTCAGGCCAGTAGTTTTTATAAAATATATGCTATCATGCCACGGATATATACCAGCAATAAATGAGTAGTTTTATTTTCGTACCAATTTTCGTTTTCGAACTAGGCTGACTACACACACTATTTTGCTAGACTTGTTTATTTTTTCTAAGGTACCTTAAACCGTGTATGTTTTTTTTCCCGCCAAATACTGAATTTATCAATTTTTCACGATCACAAGATTTCCACTTACTATATATTTCGTATATAGGTAAGTAAAAGCAAAAACAGATGTAAAAATTAGTAATTTTTGTACTGTGTTGGTATATTTTATTCTATTTAAATACAACCAACATTGGCTAATGGTAAATTGTTTTCATAGCATAAATACATTGTCGATGGATGAAAAAAAGCACAACACATATTTTCACGATTCTTCAAATTAAATGTCCACCGGTGAGAATCCGCTGATAATGAAACAGACCTATACCAACATAATGTTTAGCACCCAATAAGCCATTCTTATGGGTTTTGTTCAAAATTAGGAATATTTAAGCCTGCTGGTTAGGTAAATTACAGACTATATATTTATGCGGAATTGGTCTATCTTAAATCGATTTGTAAGGAAGGGAAAAATAAAATGAAATATTCTATAAATAATTCACTCACATAAATAAATGAAAAAAACCGCGACACAAAATGACATCTCTGAGCGCTTGAGGGAACTAAAAATAAGGTTATGATAAAGAATGATATTTGAGTAATTGCCATATTAAGTTCAAGACTTAGTTTCCAGTATCTCTCAAATGACAAACTCTTATTCGTCAAGTAGCAATAGATCAGCACAATGAAATCACTGGAACTTTCCAAGTCATTATAGTTAACTTCTATAAAGCATTTTTGCTTTGATATTCCGTCTTGTGTTGGCTATTAGCAAAGGAGAATTATTTCTAGTTCGTAAGAAGTTAGCGCAAATATAATTAAAGGGCGGACTTGTTGCAATCGTTTCATCAAAGGATCTGATCTCATCAAAAGGAGAAAGCGCCATTGTGCGGGCTGATCTTTACGACTTATAGATTATTAGATGGTAGCAGATTAGTTCTTAACGCGCTTATAGCCGTGAGGGACTAGACCTCCTGCTCTGGATTCTTGTTAGCTCTTTCAGTTTGATCTAGCACCAGATTTTAGAAATTGATGTTTAAACAATAATTGCAAAGTAGTTGAGGGTTTAACCAGCCATTTCTCTATATTCTTACTTTCCTAGAACGACTTACAGTTGAACATCATACAATTTTTTTTTTAAATTTTTTCTATAATATATTTTGTATTCTATAGATTGTATCATAGAATGAGAATACTTTGTAACATTCCCAAAAGCTTTGGGATAGTATGTAAGGAGACCCCCATAGATAAAGTAACTCCAGTTACTTAGTTTGGAATTCGTCCAATACAAAAATAAAATCAGAACTATTATTTTTGGCAGATTTGCCATTAAAGAAAAGCAGCTGGGTCTCTTGGCTCTAACATTATATCGTTTTCAGTCCAAGAGCCTGAAAAAAATATATATCACCCCAATTTTTCACTTTTTAATGATAACTACATATATAATTAATAGTCAAAATTTATGAACCTACCACCAATAATTTGGAGGAATAAAAATGGGGCCTATTTCTAAACGTTACAAAAAATTAATTTTTCATTCGGAAATGTGTTTTTTCAAAACTTGTTGACAATCTTCAAAACTGAAAATCTTAATAGAACATAATTTAAAGTAGTGTAAATTTTCTAATTCATGAGCCCCAATTTGTTTTATCTGTTTACTTTCAATAGTTCTCGAGATACAGTTTTTCAAAAAGATACACTTTTTTTTTTCAAATAACGAAAAATAAATATATTATGAATTTATTTTGCCATGTATCAAGGAATCCGGCTATATAGATAATTATTTTCTACTGAAACCGGGAGTCAGCCGTGTGAGGTCGGTTGCCCTTCGGGGTCCACCCAGCCTCATTAAGTGGGTACCCTTAATTGGGTAAAAATCTAGTGGTCGAGTGTGGTCCTGACCAAATCACTTTCTTGTACTACCGTAGGTCTAGTAATAGTACTCCCTTACAAAGTATTGCACCCCTAACCCTTCCTGTGTTATAGCGGTACAGATTTAATTTAATTTTAAATATCAAGGAAACTACTTACTACGAACAACGTAAAGATTTTTATTAGCTCTCAATTGAGGATTGTCAGCATTAGTTTCCATGGTATTTGCCAAGATAAATTCACAAAATGTTGATTTATCTTTTTTAAGAAAAAGAATTTGAATAATTGAAAACATATATTAAGAATTATTAGACATATGCTTATTAGAATTCAAATTAAAGCTAGTTGAATGTAATATAATGTAGTTGATAACGTTTACCTTCACAGGACCCCAGCAGTTTCCATGATATTTTTAAAAATGTTGCTTTTAGAATAAATATTTCGAGAACTATTGAATGTAAAGAGCTCATATTTTTGGTCATTTTTACCGCTTTAAATAATATACTATGAAGCTTTTTAGTGTTATAGTTAGTTTTAAGGATATGTCTAGGACATATCTTGGGGTGAGGATAAGAAGATTCGATGCCACTTCTCACCTGGTGTATCTAAAGGACAGGGTGACCCTGTCAGTTAATGGATTAAGTAGGATAGGGGGTGCATTTTAGGGCCTGCAACGATGACCAAATATAAAGGTGTGATTTTAGGAATTCTGAGGTACGCATCCCCAGCGTGGAGCCGAAACCTCACGCAGACACAGAAGAGAAGACTGGCCACCATACAAAGACTGGCTCTGCTGAGGGTCACGAAGACATACAGAACGGTGTCACATGAGGCGGTGCAAGTGCTGGCCGGAGCGATATCCCTGGACCTCATCCTCAGGGAGGATGTCCTTAAATATGAAGTTAAGAGGCAGGGACTAGAAGCGCTGCCGGAGGAGCTCCGAGAGAGAATCGGTGAGACTCCTAACTTATGGAAGAAAATATTGCGAGAGGACTCAATACAGAAGTGGAATGGACGATGGGTAGCAAGCCAGAAGGGCGCTACTTTGAGAAAATTCTTCCCTACCGTCTTTTCTAGATTGAAGGCTAAATGGGTCCTCCCAGACTATTGGGTCTCACAGATCCTAACAGGACACGGGGGGTTTCGGGGAAAGCTGCAGAGCTTTGGAAAGAACATCGACCCCCGGTGCCCAACGTGCGGAGTTCCTGAAACAGCAGAACACGTAATAATAGATTGCTCTGCCATGGAAGGACACCGAGCCAGGCTATCGAGAAAGACCGGGATTTACGCCCTCGCCGAGTCGGACCTTCCCAGTTTGATAGAAGAAGAGAATTATCCCTTCTTCAAGGAGTTCATTTAGGGGTGGAAGGAGGTGGTGGGCCCCACTCATTACACGATGGGAAGGACTTGACCGCCAAACATCGGCGAGCCACCAGAAGATGAGGAAGCTAACCCGGATCGAGACCAGGAGGGCTGGACCAGCCTGGTAACTGCAGGAGGCACGCAGAGGGATGCAGTGGACAAGGTGCAACTCCATCAGACGTAGCGCTGGGCTGCACCACAGTAAAAAAAAACATTAATTGAATAATTAACAAAAGAATAAAAAAAGAAAAAAATGGTGATCCTAGGGAGTAGTGGCATGCGCAAACCCCATCGCACTACCCCACTGCTCCCGCAACCCGTATGCCAGAGGTGGCAAGGGAGGGGGATTAAAAAAAAAAAAAAAAAAAAAAATAGTTTTAAGGATATGGAGCTATAAATGAAAAATGTGCGAAATGTTTAGGTTTTTCTGGAATGAAATAACTTTCAGAGGCGTGCACCTTAAATACTTCAAATATTTACTTTTAAATGACATTTACTTTATCCTCTTACAGTATAGGTAACAATTGAACAATTATCTAACATAAAATAACTCATAATTATTTTTACTTGAAAGTACCCTCAAATAATGTTTTTGTAACTTCTGGAAGCCGTAATTTTTTATTCTCCCTATCTATGGTTGGCAGGTTCATCACTTTTTACATTTAAGTATATAGTTTTCAATAGAGTGATCCTAAAATTAGGATGAAATAACTTTACTTTTCCTTCTGAACTAACAGTAGCTACCTATACGTGCTTCAACGACAATCATGATTTTTTCAGAATTTTAGAAATCCAATTTGAATCATTGATTGCGAGCTATCCTTTAAATAATCTCGATCTAAAAGCGGTTATTATCTTAAACGGACGGACATTTGAGAAGGAAGCCATAAGCAATTCGTTTAAAAGTTTAGTGCCGGACTCGAAAATAAAATAACTTCCTATCATTAAGAACTGGCCCTTGATGAAAGTTTAACGGCACTGGTTATTCCTACTGGTTTCAAATTTTATGTTCTCCTAGTGGCGAACGGACGGGTTTACTCTTAACGCCGATTTTAAAAGTAGTAATCTTGAGATCTGACGTCGGAGGTAGCAGCCAATATAAAAGGACAAGATGCGAGACCGGTAGCCTTAATAACTGGAACTTCTGTTAGTGGAGATGCGTCGAACAGGAGCCGCTTCATGCTGATCTTGTCCCAGCTAACGAATGTTATTCCGGATTCCAGCACGCGATTTGTATTTAGTAGTTATAGATTCATGCGAGGAATACCTTTCTGTTGATTGCATTAGGTATTACGATTTTTTTTATTTATTGATATTCACAACTGCATACAAAATACAACAAGCAAATTTGATCATAATGACATAATGATAATAATATGATACAGCATGTAGAGAAACTACCCAGTAGTAGAACTCTAAAAACATTTTACAATATAAGTTCACGAGGCCATCTTCTTTTCAGGTGCCTCGGAGGATCGGCAGGAATGGAAGAGGAAGCAAGGTTAGAAACTAGTGGGTTTGGGTGGTTAGGGAGTTTATAATGGAAGGATATCGGGTTCGGGCTGGATCGGTTACATAACGGGCATTTAGGTCTTTATGGATGGTTTTATTAGTAACAAAATAAGGATCATTAAGGATTTTACGAAGGATTTTGGATTGTAAGGATTGGATACGAGAGGAATTAGAAGGTTTAGTGGAGCACCAAAGTTCAACTCCGTATGTCCAGATGGGCCTTATTATTATCGTAAAATGACTATCTGGAATAGTAAGTATTTTTTGTTCGGTTTTCAGTAATATCTAATAATTAAGTATTACATAAAAAGAAGTGGCAACATGTTTATAAAATGGAAGAGCAAGGTTTTCTTAAAGAATAGATAATTCTTCAAGCCAGGATCAGGAAAAAATCAAATAAAAAAAACATTCACACAATTATAATTTTATTAATGTAGTATGATTGTAATGGCTCCGAGATAATATATGAGAAGGATTGTAATAATGATAATTTTGTTAAATACTAAAAAGATACTTACAAAACGTGGGGTGAGAACCCACCCTTGGATCATTACTTTAAAATGGAAATTTAGAAGGGATATGACTCTAAAATAATGACAGGTGTATATGTTAAAGTGTACATGAGAACTCAAGAGGTGTACATCTAAGACGTATTCAGTCAGGGTTTCATCGTTCTCCCAAACGGGTTTTGAGTACATTGAGTAGGATTCCACTTCCAACTTGTGGAATTGAGGTTCATGAGCTTCAAGCTCATGCTAATTAAGTTGAGGTTTATTACCGAAATAAACTGAGATTCGCGTTCTGTTTTGTTAAATCGTTAGCAGCAACATTAAATACTTTTATTATTTTACGTCACTTTGTAAATTTATTCTTTTTAAAAATTGAAATTTCATTTTTTCATACCCCAAAGATTTTATTTCTTATAAATAAAAAGATATATTTTAGTAATTCGTAATTACTTAAGCTGAAAGCACTGATACTTTGGATTTTAGTTTATTAAGTAATAGATCTCAACTTAATTAGAGTTTATTAAATCAGCAAGTTTTCCAAAAAGTGATATTTAGATCAGTAATATTATTGATATATAAAAACCTAATTCAGAATTCTTTTATGAAAAACAATATTATTGAAAGCCTCTTTCATTTCTACAAAGACAAATTCTACTTGCCTTTGAAGAAAATTTTCTTCAGTTTACTATGTTTGAATGAAGAATTATCTAACTTGAATTGTTTTTAAGTTACCTTTTCCTATTTATCAAAGAATTCGATATTATTTAAAAAAATAAAAAATAATAACCTGTATTATGTGAATCCAATCATATATCCACATGAACGTTCTAGTTCCTTTTGGGACCTACTGTTACCTCTTAAAAACGAATCTGAGTATACCCAAAAACCACCTTTTCGATAAATCAGGAGCCAAATATAAATCTCAAAAGAAACCACAATTCATTTTCATGTAAATGTTTTTATTGATGTGGAATATCTTAAGCCAAAACGGAGCCATAAAAACATTCACTAGTATGTGAATTATTCACATACTAAAATAGAAACATTCACTAAAATATGATCTATAAAACTTATCACAATTAGTCCGTCCCTAACGAAGGATTTGGTTAAGCCAAACTATAATTTTTGAAGAGAATTTATCTACTTTACTATGGCGCTATCAGAACTTATTAACTTAAAAGTTTTTGAAAGTTCGCTTCTTATTCAGCAAAAAAGCGTGATATTAAAAATCTTAAACCACAAAACATCAGTTATCTGTTCTTCAGAAAAAAATTATTGTCACCTGTTTAAATATTTACTTCATAATCTATATACGAAGAAATATGAGTATTGAGTTGTAAATCTGTTGACTTACGACCATAATTCTGTTGAAGACGACCTAGCTAAATGTTAATAAAATTTAATATGCAATTTGATGATAAGTAAGAACACTTTAATATTGTTTCTGGAGTAAATCGAACTTAATATCGAATGTTAACTTCAATGTTGAATGAGCGATTAACTTTTTCATTCTATAAAATTTACTAGATCCAAATAATTTACTAGATAATATTAATTTCATCCTGTTCTTTAACAATTCAAAACATGGACGTTTAATGTTATCCGTAAAATATTTTACCTTATTTAGCTTAAATATGATAGAATTTGTAAAAATCAAATAGTTTTAACGGTATTCATTTTATAGCTAATAATAATGGTGATCAACAACGCTATTGTTCTAATTTATAACAGCTTGTAATTTTTTTCTTATAGTTTCAAGTATTTTTCTGATTTATAAGTGCAAATAACATGTTAAATCAAATTAAATTGTGCACCCCTGCGTGGAGATCAAGGAGCTAGTGGGCAGTAGGGGGAAGTTGGGTTCCTCTGTCGCTATTGCGGCAGAGAGTAAGAAGCACCAGCCCACGTGCTGGGAAAATGTCCCGACCCGTCACCACGGGGTCAAAGAAAAATTAAAGAAGTTTCTCAGAAAAAAGACGTCATCTGCTTCGCAAAGCTTTATTGTGTTGGCACCGAGAGATCCGTGAGATACGCGGATATTGTTGCATTTCCTAAATCCAGGTACTGCTCTGGTCTTGGATACGACTGTGAGATTTGAGAACAATATCCTCGAGTGGAGTGGAAAGGGAAAAGAAGGAAATTTATGAAAAATGTATCCCTTTCTTTAAAGAATTCCGCGAGACCTTCGGAGAGAGACAGTTCACCGTAAGGCCTCTGGTTTGGTTCTCGTGGAACAATATCAAATCGGACAAGGAGCTTCTTGGAAGACCTAGGTGTTAGCATTGGGGACATAGCGATCTAGGCGGAAAATGTTATTTTGGATCATACATCATTACCTGTATGGGAATTAGTTCTGATAGTATTCAGCTGTGTTATTGAAGCTATTTATTTGTTTTCTAAATTATTTATTCATTTAATTGTTTTTGTTTTTTTAATAATTTATATATTAGTTCATTTTAAATGTGTTTAATTTTTTTTTAGTAATATGTTTTAATATTGTTTTGTTTATGCGTTGCTATCAATTGATGATTTGCTTAGTTGATCAAACGGTTGTTGAGGATCAATAGAAAGGAGAGGTATGAAGGAGTGAAACAGTATTACCAATAATGTATTGGTAAATTGTTTTTTGGCTTTGTGCGAAAAGGAGGAAAGCAAATAAATGTATACAAGAAAGAAAACAAAATGTATTTGAAGTGTGTTGTATTTAGTTTAATGATGATTATTATTTGAAATGTATATATGTCCAATTTTGGATTGATGGGTACGCAGTGTAGTATAGCAACCCAATATGTTTGGGTAGCATGGCCAAATAAAGAATTTCTCGCTAATTAATTGTACAAATAGACCCCGTTTATATAATGCAATATAAATTGTGGATATATTTGAAAACCCCTATCTTGGTTAGCAAAATGAGGGAATTCCTATTCGTCTTTAGAAGCATTTATACGCTTGTGAAAATTTAATGAACGAGTCCATTGAATTATTTTAAGATAAAGTTCATTTGACTAAACTGTGATTCATTTCATTAGTGGATGTTTTTTTAAACTTATCATTCATTCCTCTATAGACTGGTTATTAAACTTTCTTTTTGAGTTGCTTAAGATTAAATATCTGATTCACAGCCAAGATTTAGTTTATCTCTCATTTACTTTTTCATTTAATCTATCATTTTATGGTGATATTGATAAGTGTTTGGATTCGTTTTGAATATCAAATCAATAAATTCGAAACGTGGCTGTCAAGCTGTTTTCTTGATCTTATAGAAATAATATGCTAAATACATAGTGCTGGTTAGGCAGGAGTAAACAAGATGATGTTGATAGATCACTTAAAGTAATATAAAACAATTAAAATATGGAAAAAAGTATAAATTAATCTCATTTATTCTGAAATATTAAAGTTTAGCCCTGACAACACATCCCACGCAGGTTCTTGTCCTTATTCATTAATCTTTACCTTACTCCCTTATTCCTTCCACTCCGTCTGATACTATTCAATCAACATCCGTCAGCTGATCCTCTCGCCCGTTTAACATAACACTTTCAGCTGTATACTGTTCCCCAGGTAATTTCCTTTCCTATAGCCATCTTGACTCCTTATTCCGGTCCTTTGGTCTACGATTCATTGCTGAAGGAGACTACAACGCCAAAGATCAACGGTAGGGATGCAGAACATCCAATACTCGTGGTAAGACTCTTTCTCGAGTGACAACATCCAATAGCTATTCCACCCACTCTCCCAAAAATCTTACTTATTGGCCTACATCCCTTAAAAAACGTCCCGATATCCTTGATATATTTGTTACTTCCCAAGTACACACCTCACAATCCAGAATTCAATATTTAGTTGACCTCTCTTCACATCATGGCCCGGTTCTAATCCACATTTATTCAAACCCAATTCCTAGATCCTCTCCCTCTTCACTGGTTACAGTACAGATGAACTGGAAAAATTTTCGGCCTGATCAAGAAAACGTACTTGACTTAAAAATTCCATTAAAATCAAAAGTACAGATAGACTCTATAGAAATACTCTCTAGATCGATAGGAACTACTATCACTAACAATACTACACCAATGAACATAAAAATATTTCGGGAAAACAACTTACCTCGTCACGTACAAGCCTTCTAAACAGACAAACACCGGGAAAGAGCGAGGTGGCACAGAACAAGATATCCTTTGGACAAAAGTCATTACAATATATTGTCTAACAGACTAAAAACAGAAATTAGAAAACACAGATACAAAATTTCCAGAACTTAACAGAAAACTTAAATACCACTGACAAATCATTATGCATAAAATACAAATCCTTCAACCATCCACTCCTTACTGAAAGTAGTACTTTGACACGATCAGATGGAGAAAAAACTCTAATGTTCAGCGAAAACCTATTTAAAACTTTTAACCCCCACCCTAATATCCTTAATCCAACCCATCTTGAACATAATGAAGCAGAGATTACAATTCCATTCCAAACCACCCTTCCTTCTAAGGCCTTTCATCCCTCAGAAATAATAAACATCATCCACTAATTACCTTCTAAAAAAGCTCCTGGCCAAGATCTTAACACATCACATATTCTGAAACAGCTCCCTCATAAAGTCATCCTATTCCTTACCTATATCTATAATGGTACCCTCCGGTCCACCTATTTTCCCGACCCTTGGAATATGTCTATGATATAGATGTTTCCCAAACCATCTTTTTCGATGTTGAACAAGCTTTTGATCGAGTCTGGCATCCAGGTCTACTCTATAAACTTCGTCAATTCCTTTCCCGTATATATTTATTTCCTTTTAATCCGCTCCTAGCTCTCTGATAGAACCTTTAAAGGAAATCATAACCTAGCTTACTCATCTCTCTTATCTCAGTCCGCCGGTGTTCCTCAAGGTAGTATCTTAGGTCCCATTCTTTAAACGATTTATACAGCTGACATCCCAACTCGCCCTAACGCAGTTCTAACAGCATACGCTGATGACACGTGTATACTGTCTGTATGTATACTGTCTGTAAGCAACGACTCTACTAATGCATCTCAAACACTACAGACACAGATAACATCCATAGAAGACTGGTGTCAAAGCTGGATAATCAAAATAAATCCTGACAAATCCCACCAGATCACCTTTTTAATAAATAGTACAAAAGGTGCTAGTTGAAGTTTCCTTCCTTTTTCTACCCATGGGTACTTTAAGGGGTGTTGCAGGTATGTACTGTGTGTACTGAAACGATGGCACTGTGTGTGCATTTGAACTTTTGTTGAGCGGGGAGGATCTGCTTTGCTGAACTACCCTCCTGTCCTACAGTTTCCTATCTAACGCCTGTTGAACAGATTCGATACTTAGGACTCCACATCGACAAGAAACTTACTTGGAATCCACATACAAGACTGGAACGACAAGAAAATGCTCGTGATTTTGTTTGCTACAACACCTACTTGACAAACGCTCTACACTTCCCATTTACTACAAAAAATTATTATAGACTGACAATTGGACCAATTTGGACATATAGAATTGAGCTCTGGGGCTCCACCAAACCATCAAATTCCTCCCGCATCCAATCATTACAATCTAAAATCCATGATGCTCCTTATTACGTTACAAATAAACTCATCCACAAAGACCTTAGCATCTCATTCGTTGCAGATTTGGCCCAAAACAAATATGCGTCTTTTCATTCCAAACTCCTCACCCATCCTAACCCATTAGTTCTTAATCTCTCATCCTTAACAATCCCTGATAATCCTCCGAGGCGTCTGAAAAGAAAATAGCCACGGGACCTTCTAATTTAAATTAATACTTGAAGTACCACCAATAGGTGGTTCCTTCCCAAGATTTTCAGGTGCAAATGAAACATTCTACATATTTACTTATTGTATTTATTATTTTGTACAGATGTAAATTACATTAAATAAAAAAAGTTTAGATATTTTTGTCCTAATTATTTGGTTTTGACTAATGATTGTTTGGATCATTTCTTATTTCCTCTTCCATAGAGTTTTAGAATTACTAACATTAGGATCCAAATTCAGAACTGGTTGGATTGGATTAGATTGGATAGACCTATCTAATTAAATACTTGTTTATCGAAAATCATCAATAGGTTATAACCAAGGCCCGGATTTTCATGTAAAAAATCTCAGAATATGCCGTATGATATGTGGTGAAAGGCTGTAAAATATGCTGTGAACATATGAAATATACAGCAACAAATTTTCAAATATATCTAAAAAACGTTCGCTAAAAAGAAAGAAACAGGGGAAGAAATCGAAAATTAAACAAACATTATTTAAATTTTTTCTTAAACAAATAATAAAATAATTTAAAGGGATTATAGACTAAGCAGTTAAAAATGTAATATTCCTAAACTAAAATATCAAAATAATACAAATAGCAACACAAAAGAAAAGCAACAACAAATGGATTTAGGGAGGATAACTAATTGTCAGTAATAAAACAATAAATAATCAAAAACAAATTAATAAATAAATAATTAGAACAAATAACTAAAAATAAGAAACAGAAATTACGTAAATGCATGAGTAGATAGATAAGAAACATATGCTGAGACAATATTTAAAATATAACAGTAGCATTTAAAAACTAACTTACAAGCTGGAAATGGTATATAAAACACAAATAAATTGATCAGCTATATGTTTTGGATTAAAATTTAATACACGATGCATTTCTAAATTTGATTCGTTAATTCTAAAAGTTTTTCATTTAAAATATTTTTATATTTAGAGAATCATCTTTCTACATCTACAGCTGCGATGTGTGCAAATTTGTATCCACTAAGAATATAAAAATCCGCGGCAACACATAAAATCATCCATATTATTTACTCACAATTCACTTAACGCATAACGCTATATTTCTGCTAACATACCTTCCAATTTTTTTTCTTGTTCCAGGGCAATTACCCAAGTTTAAAAACAATTTTATTTATCATTTAATATCACACCATTTGTTTTAATAGTTCTCTAAAAACAATTATCTTCTTACAATTATTAATATTCTCATTGCATTTATAGATCAGTGACTTGGGCAATTAGCCTGAAATAGAGAAAACAAATATTTTTAATAACTTGGACATATCAATTATTAGGCATGTTATTGTTAATACAATGTTATGTGTTGAGTGAATTTAAGTAAACATTATTAATGCTTTAGGGACTCCTTGATAATGGCTTGAAGACGGAAACGGAGAAAAAAAGAATTGAAAGATAAGGATCACAAGATATTTTTGTTTATATTTAAGTTACCTACTCTCAAACAAAAAATTAATACATAATATATTAATAAAATTATAGGATATCGTTCAATGTTGCTGAAAACAATTAAGATATTCCCATTTATTATTATATTAACATGCTCTGGAATGACCACTCCCGAGTTTTTGATCAACTACCAGTTCCAATTAAAAAACACTTCCGATTTTTCCTTTAATGCTTTTTATACTTGCTCTGGTTCATGAAATATGCTTTCAAACAACAGAATTGTTTCCTGAAATTGCTTCCGTTTAGTAGAAATAAAATTGTGATAGGCTTAATAATAATAATTAATAAAAGAAAGGCTATTACTTGTATTATTGTTCATTTTAGATACCTTTCTGCACTTTATGCTTCATACTCATATATTCCTAGAATTTCACTGACATCGGTTTTGAATGTATCCAAATATAGCCAACTTAATCCATGTACCTCATTTTCTCACATCACAATTTGTAGAGCCAATTGTTTCCCATTCTTTATTAATTTACGTTCGGTTACCCTAGAAGAAACTTTTGAAAACATCTTTTTTCCGTTAATAGTTAATTTCGTTTTTAGGTCCTAATAATTAATGCAATGTTCTATGAACACGAGATATTCGTAAATGAATTATTTCTTAATTTTCTGTGGTGGTTTTAGATAACCTAAACCTAAACAGATAAATTACAAGATCATGATTTAGAAATTTACGGTAGCACTCAGAAACTGAGAGGCCCATTTAGTCAAATAATTCCACTCAAATCATATTCTTAATCAATATGCGTTCATGTAGTTAATCCCTTCCTCTTAGCTAGTAAATTGAAATAATGTGGAATTGTTGTTATTTCCATGTAATATAATTATTGCGAGGGATTTATATTATTTTAGAGGGATTGTGCAATAGAAAATTTCTGATAAAACCTAAAAGCAATACCTGATTAAGCTGCATGCATTACAGAAAAAAAATAATAACAATAGAACTCAACTGTATTGAAATGTACATCGATATGAGATTCTCTTTACTTTTTAATATGTTTTCAGTTAGTTAGTTGCAATAAACGATATTTTCATTAGTTATAAAAACTGTTTTGTCTTTGGTATTGTACAGGCCAATCCATGATTTCAACTTTGAGCAAAATGACGTACCTACTTTTGACTTTTCAAAAAGAATAAACATTAAAACTCGGAAGGAAAGTAACAAACCTAGCTTGAACTAGAGTGTAATTTTATTTATAATCTTTTTTTTTTTTTAATTATTTATTTATTGTAATTTACAACTGTACAAAATAATACAATAGGTAAATATGTAGTATGTTTCATATACACTTGAAAATCTTGGGAAGGAACCACCCATTGGTGGTACTTCAAACATTAATTTAAACTAGAAGGTCTCGTGGCCATCTTCTTTTCAGACGCCTCGGAGGATTATCAGGGATTGTTAAGGATGAAAGATTAAGAATTAATGGGTTAGGATGGTTAAGGAGTTTGGAATAAAAAGACGCATATCTGGTTTGGGTCAAATCTGCAACGAATTGGATGTTAAGGTCTTTATGAATGAGTTTATTTGTGACGTAATAAGGAGCATCAAGGATTTTACGTAGGATTTTGGATTGTAACGATTGGATACGGGAAGAATTTTATGGTTTGGTGGAGCCCCAGAGCTCAATTCCATATGTCCAAATTGGTCTGTTTATTGTAGTGTATACTACTTTTTTGAAGTGAATGGGAAGTTTAGAGCGTTTGTCAAGTAAGTGTTGTAGCAATCGGAATCTACGAGCAGTTTCTTGTCGTTTCAGTCTTGTGTGTGGATTCCAAGTAAGTCTCTTGTCAAGATGGAGTCCTAAGTTTCGAATCTGTTCAACAGGCGTTAGTGGTGTATCTAGAAAGGATACTGTAGGACAGGAGGGCAGAGGTTTACGACGGAGAGTAAAGGTGATCTGGTGGGATTTGTCAGGATTTATTTTGATTCTCCAGTTTTTACACCATTCTTCAATAGATGTTATTTGTGCCTGTAGTGTTTGATTTATAATCTTAAATACTTTCTTGAGACTGGTTAATGTTGTTTAAATAAATAATTTATATCCATTATAGTCTCAAAACCTTTTATTTTCTTTACAAGTCTGACGTTTCGGCCATCCTTAGGGACAATCTATCACAAAACAGCTTTTATTACATCTATGATCCTCAACAATTAAATATTTAACTTTAAATATTATTTACAATTTATGTTACCTTAATACAATTTTTCAACTAATAATTTAAAAACACAACTTCATGCAAGCTATTCTGCTCAGGTCAATTCAACAATTTCTATGAACCATTAAAACATATATTTTTTGTTTATAAGCATATCCTACATTATATCTAATTGCCTAATTAGTCAATATTCACATTAAAACAAAAATAAAATTCTTTATCACAGTCACTTGTTTGTTAAAATGTATCATAACAATGCTTATTATTTATTATAACTATATTGTTGTTAATTTTCCTCATTATTTCATTAGTAAAATTCCCATCAAGGGTAATCATAATTTTACTTAATATCTCTGCATAGAGTTGGTTCAAATTTCTTGTATCTGACAAAATGACGTACCTACTTTTGACTTTTCAAAAATAATAAACATTAACACTAGTAAGAAAAGTAACAAACACAGCTTAAAGTACAGTGTAATGTTAAAAACGAACACAAAAGAATGGAATTTTAGGAAATGCAAAAAACCCTACCTAATGTAATAAGTGAATTATTGAAGCTAGTGTTTGTTAAATTATTATTTATTAATGGAATTATTATGGACCTTTGATTGTAATATAGAATTCGACTTCGTTGATGCATTTTAATTAATTATTTATTTTACTCAACTAAAATAGTCCCAATCTGCAAATGTTTGCATTTATCATTCAGTATGTAGAATAAAATTTGGCTAAATTCTGATATCTGGGTACACTGATTCGTATTGACTTTCGATCATCGGTTAAAAAAAACAAGCAAACTAAATATGCAATTGCATAAAAACCCGGGCATAGGTTGTAGCCAAAATAATTCAGAAACAGAAAAAAACTAAAAAAAAAAAAGTTCCAATTATAGCCATACGTATTTATGTTCATCAATCTCTTCTCATGCATAAAGAGCGTCAACCATAGTCGTTGACTTTAAAGTGTCCAAAGTAACTGACAGTTGCTTTTTAGTCGAACAGGTTAGCTTTATAATAAAGTATTAATTTGAAAACATTCACTGAAACTATGAAAGCCCTGGAACACCAACAGTTATTAAGAACAAAACTTGATATTATAATCTGTTCATATCTTACTTTTTTATTTACCCTAAAGTTATAAGACTCTTGTACGCCGATGATACAGCTTTGTACACATATTCTTGTTTAATAGATACAATGATAAGCCATTTATAGAAAAACAAAAAGTTAATCTAATCTTGTCTAATTATTATGTTACGAGAATATATAAGAGAATCGTATAAACTGAACATTTTGTTACTGTAAATTTGTGAATAAAAACATTATGATTAACTTTAAATCATTTTTTTTATAGCACAGCCATAAACTGACTAAATTAACATGATTTTCTGAGATTAACTCTAATTTTAAAATTTCATTTCGATTATAAAAGTAGGTTTCCTCATTCAATTTGGGAAGCTATCTTCTAGGCGCCTTCCTTGATATAAATATTAAAATGGATGGCATATTAATTTTTCTCCTATCCTCTCCAGGCTTAAATAATGGCATTTACCGCCTCGATGACTTTAAGGAATGTTAGGGATATTAATAGGAGAAAGTTATGAAAGGAGAGGCAGGTACAAATCGAGGCCAGTTAGTCTTCCTGATGAGACATTTAGCACCTATCGAATGTGGAAGTTCAATTTATAAATAGGTGGGGAAATGTTTAAACTGTTATTAAAAATTGTAATAAATGCATATTAAAATGATGGAGAGTCTAAAAGAATGTTGCATAGTATAAAAAGAGGAATGATGATTAATCGATACATACAAGTAATTCGGTGGTAGAGAAGTGATAACTCGTTTATGAGAAATAACTACTTTACGAACCAACAATAAGTTAATTTTAAAATACACAAAAAAAAATTTTGTATGTATTTTAAAGTAAAAATAGTATTAACGAAGTTTTTATACAATAGCAAAATATATTAGAATTAGAATTTTTTTGAGATTCACCATGTAGTTTGTTTGAGAATGGTGTTCTATTGGAATGTTTAATGTGATTCATTTTATTACAATCATTAAATTTTAAAGGGAAGCAGGATAGCTCTGTGAGTAAGGCGCTGTATCACTAACTCAGGTTTCAACTGTATCAGGTCCCAGGTTTGAATTTGGCCATGACAGATGATTATATATTCTGTTATGGTAGCCGCGAGTCAAAAACTTCGTTTCTCATAGAACTCATATTTTCAGAAAAGAGTTTGTTCAAGTATACTTACTGGAACCAATAAAAGCTGAGAAAGGTTAAGGAACGAACGGCCTGTTCTGAACTATAATTAGGCTTTGAAGGAATTATTTAAGCTAGAGCAAATATTATCCACCATAGCCCATAGACGGGCTTCAGTTCAGTACTTGATAAATTGATAAACGAAAAAAGTCTACTGTTTCTTAATCAACGGTTTTGTTGTAGCTTGGTGTTGTACCTACATTGCAGCTTGGTGTTGTGAGCCTGGACATCCTTCAGGGGATCTGCCTACTTCAGAGTTGGTCAGTAGAGAATATTAGAGAATAAATAATTATTCGCTGAGGCAACTTTGTACTCTGACAATTTGCTTAGTTACAATATTAAATGTAGTTTTCTAATTAATTGTATTACGTGCTATATGTGCTATATATATTATGTGCTTTGTACGGTGAAATTTCTTTTATGGATCTGTTTACAAAAGACTATTCTAACGAAAGGCTAATTATCTGTGGTCCCCAACCTTTTTTCACAACGGCATCCTATTCGCACTAAACATTTTCGTAGCACCCTTGTCGAGCTAAAACTGTCCTTAAAACGGTTGAGTAAGAAGGATAATAAGAAACAAATAGTAAAAAGGTAAATGCCGGAATGCTCTGTATACTTTTTATTTTAATTTTAGTTGTTTTTCTACTTTTTTTTGGTGATATTCTGAAAAAAAGGCATTCACTTGCCTGAAATAAGCACTATCTAATGGCGTAATGACTCCAGGAGAGTCTTACGACCCCAAACTCGCCCAAAGCTGAATAAAAGAATAAATAAATTATCTAGCTTTGTAGAACTCGATCCAGGGTCCGGGAACCAGGAGTTCATAGCTTCCCCCACTGTCCTATCTCATTACCTTCTGTTTTTGTATCTGTACTTTAAAGATTCAGAATTCTATGACCAATTTGTACCAGTTTAGCTTATACTTATATATATTATACATTTTTATTTATACTTGTTTGCTTCACAGAGCTATACCTCTCTGTGACAGTGGCATGCGCGCCCAAAAGGGTATGGGAAGATTTTGGAGGTGGTATTCATTGACCGGGTTTTGAATATGCCTAGTTGGGCTGTCCGTAGCTCCGATGGTTAGGCGCAGTCTGATATCAGCGGGCGGCACCGGTTCGAATCCGGCCTGGAGCGTTCCCTTTTTAATTTAGCGACGGGGACACAAAATGAAAAACCTGACCCCCCCACTATGGTTAGAATAGATTGGTCACCACAAACATCACCTTCGCTATGGGTTTCCTTATATTAATAATAAAAAAAATATATACCTGGTTCAATAAGTTAGCTTTCTTTATCATAAATATAAAAATTAAAAAAATAATATTAATTCATTTCTTGTAAGAATAGTCTGTGCGTAGCCGTGGCGTCGCTGAACGCTGTGATTCTATGATTCAGACAATTTCAAAACAATACTTCCAGACACTAGTTAAATGCTTTTTTCAACGTTTTAATACACTTTTATTCGGAGGGAAGCTTCTGTTCCCGACCATTTTTGAGATTAGTTACACGCTTTAAAAAAATACTAAATTTACTTTTATATATAATAGAGAAAAAATTGTTCTTAACACACTATAGAAAATTATTTAACCCATTTAAAAGTACCTAAATGTTTTCAAATTGTTTATGCCATCTCTATTATTTCTTTTTGCCTCATGTAATGTTAAGTCCAGCATGTTTTATTTGTATCAACTTTTATTGTTTAGATCATGTTGATAAAAATATGATGTAGTCTTGGAAAGAATAAAGTGAAAACCCATGTCTTTGTTCCATGCTCCAATCCAGTGGTTTAGAGTTTTAAAATAACATTAACAAACTATATAATTTTATGATATACTTTCAAGAGAGTCGAGATGTTCTTGACTTGACTCAAGCTGCCTCTTGATGTAGGAAGAGCACATTGGGAGTTTATACCGAAGGACAATCCCTATAGTACCTTGTAGACAAGATATTTCTCTATTTTGTTTTACTGACCATGTTTTCACTCTGACCATTTTCTCTTTTTATCTATATTTAAGAGCTCCGTCTGTTTCTAAACGACCACTGATAAATACTATTATAAATAAGATGAGCGATAATTTCAACCAAGTGGGTGGGTTTTATCGAGACGAATCGAAAATAAGTTTCGATGTGTAAATATAATATTCGCATTATACTGGACACGGTATCTCAAACAGGGAAAAGCTTTATTTATACTTTAAGTTAAAGGGTATAATCTGACATAGCCTTTCTGTTTAGCATACTCCATATCGGGGGAACAAAATGGTATCAGGTAAAAGAAATGGGTTTGCGCTTTATCTCTTCCTCACACCTACGCCGGCCTTTAGGCACGGAAAAAAAGATCTCTTGCCTCCATTGGATAGGGGTCGAGGAGTGGAAAATTATTGAAATGAACATGTAATTAGGTGTTGACTTTTAGTTTTTATTATTTAAAATTACTTTTTCTTAAGGTTGAGAGAAAGGAAATTTATTTATAAATTTCTATAAATATCTATACGATATTTACATAATTGAAGGGTTTGTTGCAAAAAAGCTCTATCCTGGGAAAGTTTCGACTTAATGACCTATTTTATTGTAATGGAGTTGCTTTTCTCATTAGTTGTTACCGTTGTTAGTGTTAATTTCCTTTATAAAATAATATATGGATGTCGTATTTTACTTAAAATTTTGAATAAATAATATATTTTTATTGTATTTTTTCTTTTAATAATAAATTATCCTCATACAGCTGACAGGACATTTATTTATTGCAAAAATGAGATAACTTCATTTTCATTTATCAAATTTGTATTGCATTGTCTTGAAAATTATATTTTTGACTGGAAATATTTTCCTAACTCTTAGTAACAAGAATTTCAATTTTTTAGGCGTTTTGTTACGCGTCAAAATCACATCTTCTCTGCGCACATTTCTAGTGGATGATATCCAAGAGGAAACATCACTTCTAATTTCCCCGTAATTTATTGTCGGTAACATTTGTCCACATTTGATGCCATTTCAATTTTATTCTCTGCTTAATGAAGTCATCAACAGCCACTCCGCTATGTGTAATTCCTTCAGAAATCGCGACCTTTGCGTCCAGATAAATAGTAACAACTTTAAATCGGGGATTGTCGGTCCTTTGCTGGAGACGCCAGCGAAACCCTTCGCTGACCATTACCCTTACATTTAAATATTACAACATATAACATAAAATGCGTTTATATCTTCTTAACCAAATTAAATTCTAAGGAAAATAAAACAAATTAAAATAAATGTAATTAAAATAACACTAGTACTATTTATAAATTATTTATTAAACTTGGCGTTAGGAAACGGTCTATCTAACGCTAAAATAATGTTTTAAATCGAACTGATAGTTCTTGAATTTAGCTAAATTAAAAAAAAATAAAACAAAATAATTCTTCTGTATTATTTGCTAGTATTGATTGGTAATGAATGACAGGAACTTACCGCTATTCAGTCTCGAAAGATAGAACGAAAGTAAGAGTATAGTATTCAACAAAACATTCGTGATTTATGGACACCTAGTATTCCAGAAAATATAGTAAACATATTAACATCTTTTACATAAATTAATGATCAAGTGGTGCATTGGTTTATTGAACTGGTCGAATAAGATTTCAATACTTTTTCATTTAACAACTCAGTTGTACTCTTTGAGTTCAAAATTGATTTGAGAACCTTTTGAGATTTCGCATGTACCAGCGAAAGGCTGTCTGTAGCCGAGGGAGTTGAGGCGTTATTAAAGCGGCGCCGGTTTGGAGTCGGCCTAGGGGGCCAACTTTTGTTTCGTGACGGTCACACTTAATTAGAACTTGATCCTCCCACCTTGGTTAGAATAGAGTGGTAACCTAACCTTCCCTCCCCATTATGTAAAAAATGATCAGAAAGTGGGTAGTAAAAAATAAAACATTAGTTAAAAAAAATCAGGTTTATTAAAAAAATAATGTTAACTGTTACTGAGTTATGTTTATTTTAAGTAAAATATAAAATTCAAACCACAACCAATTTTAATATCAGGCATAAAAATATCTTTTAATTTATAACATGATAAAAAATAAAACTAAGGTATGAAATTTATATATTACAAGTATGTAAATTTCTACTCTGCTTAGGCTATAACATTGTTTCAGTTCTTTTCAAAGCTGATTTTTAATAACGTTTTTATGGAGAAGAAATAAAAAAAAATGAATATATATTGGGTTAGATTTGTTGGGAATCAGTCGCGTTGGAGAATAACTTTCTTACAAATAATTATTTATGGTAGTCGCACTGCTGGTTTATCAAAGAGTATATCCTAACTGTTCCCATGCATTTCTGGTTTATTACTCAATAACTTGAGAAAAAAAAAATTATCCAGCAACATAACATTTTCATAAACGGGATAAATGAAACTTTTATTGCCTATCAAGCGGTACTTACTAATGGGTGCTGGGAGATTTATTTTATTTTCATTTTTTTACGATAAACAACCATTTCTCCGATTTGCTTCCAATCTTTTTTTTCCTCTTTATTGATCGGAGATGGAGACGTCAAGATTCGCTTGCTGCTAACCTTGCATAAAGCGAGGCTCATTAAAATTGATAACCGGGAAAAAAGCTGTAAAGTTGGTTGATGTCTGCTATCAATTTTTTTTATATGGTCACACGACAATTATATGGAGAAGAATAACGATGTTATATACAATCATCAGGAGGGATTTGAGATATTTCATTTTGCATACGCATCTAGATACAAATTTTTAATCAATTTTCGATAGAAATATGATTTAGTATGGTTTTGTTTTATGTATTACGAAAAAAACAAAAACAGAAGCAGTTTATTTCAACAGAGAAAAAGTAGATAAAATAAAACAATGTAAGTTTTATTTATTTTGGAACTTAATTATTTCCTCCCCCCCCCCGATATAATTCCTTCCAGGAATGTTGTCTTTCTAGCAAACAAATGTACTAGTGTCATATTATAAAAAGCCATTAAAATTTTTTAAAAATAAATCATTTTCAATATTAATATCAAGCTATCTCTTTTTCTTTAGCGTGACATTCTGTCCATGAGGGTTTATCTATAAGATGTACATCCCATGTTAGATACATCATAATATATGTATGAGCTATACTAATACTTTACAACAATAATTAATAATTACATTATTCGAATATAAAATTATTCATCTAAAACAAATTTAATAGCTAAACAAGAATATAAAGTAGTGTAACATATTTTGAATGCCCAGAGCCGTAAATGGGAGGTATGGAGTCACTTTCTATGCTAGAATTTGTATTTAAAAATTCGCAGATTTTTTTTTTGCCTCAAAAAGTACTCCGAGCAACAAAGGTACGCCTCTATGAAAAACTAAGTAAGTAGCATTATTTTTTATATACAGGATAGAATAATGGGCTGTAGTAAATACGAAATTGAGCGTAATACAATTTGTATTTGTTTTGTTTTATTTTATAGTGTAATATTACATTCAATCAAATTTTCAGACAATGGTAATACAGATAATAGAGCTCAAATTTACAAATATATAAATTAAATGATTACAAAATAAGAGAAAAATAAAATAAATAAACAAATAAAAGAAAAATAATATAATCACAATCATTTCTAGTTTGTATTAGTGCGTGGATTATCAATTTCATTAAAAATTTTAATCAATACATTTCCTGTCTCAACTTTCTAAAATTAATATAATTTTTTTGTTAGCTTTTGCTCTCAGTATCTACCAGTAAATACCTGTTTAGATTAATCGGTAAGCGTATTAAGTGGTCGCATAGGGTAGCGATTCCTAATTTTTTTTTTAACTACGGCACCCTTGGTGAGCTTTAAAAAAATTCCCGGCACTCTTATAGGCTAAAACAATTTAACAGCTTCGTTGTCGAGAATAAAAAAAATATTAAAATGTCACCAAAATTATCTATAGAGTGATTGAGAATGTTGAGAAAATAAATGATGAAATGCACTTTATATTTGCTATTCTATTGGAAGATCATTGATTGACCTTGTTTAATATATAAAAGAAAGATGTGTGGAATAAAAACTCAAAGTGTAATTAAACTATGTATTGTGAGTCAACATTTTGATCTATTTTTCTGAGCATATCAGGGCTAATAGAGATACAAATAACTAAAATAATGTAACAAAGTAAGATAATAGATAACATGAAATAAAAGTAAATTAAGGTGTGGCTAAATATGATTTAAAATGTGTGAAAAGTTATATAAAAATGAACAAATGTTTTAATAAGTTACTTTTTTTTTCTTTGTTTTGTAATATTTTGAGAAAGTGGGATGATCTTGCTGCACCTCTGACGTACACTTGGGAACTGAATAAATCTCGAAATAAAATGTTAAATTGATGGCCTCTAAATTAAAAGGTTTATGAAACTGCCTCAAATAATGCCCTTTTAGGGCGTCAAATATCCTGATTCGCCCAGGAATTACTGTTATTAATATCAACACAATAAATCAAAAATATCTATCTGTAACTGCCTAAGAAGGAATTGATTTAAAAAAAAAATTAAAATCCCCAGATCGTAATCGGTAAAAAAGAAGTCAAGATAAAAACAACGATGATTGCATATAAATAAGTCTTAATCCCCTTGCTAACCTATACAGCTAACCTACTTAATTAATTGTTATTTTTTTAAAATATTTATTTATTGCTATTTACAACTGTACATTATAATACATTTAGTATATCTGATCTAAGTGTTGTTAAAATTAAATTCATATATAAGCCACAGAAATGTGGAATTTCCTCGGTAAGGCTAGGAGTTGACCGAATGAAAAATAAAAGAATAATGGAAGAGACCATGAAGCGCTAGTGAAAAATATTCATAAATATAATTAATTTAATTTATAATTGAGATCCGAAATAGACTATCAAAACGTATTTGAAAAGCAAAAATGAAGGCAAAACGACCACGCGTACAGTTAAAGCATTTACTTAATATATTTGAGAAATTGAATTTTATCTTTTTTGAATAAACGACTTGAAACCAACGGCCGGCGTCCCTGTCATCAACACTATTTCTCAATATTGTAAATATTTCAGCCGGTTCTTCAAACCTCAGTTATTAAAGTATCCTACTTTGATTTCCTAATAACCAAATATTAAACAGAGGTTTTTGCGGTTTGAGACAAATTCGACAGACCTCAGCAACCAAACAAGTCTACTTTCGATGCCCAAAAAAGGCAAGAAAGATACTATTGATAGATCACAGCATACCAAATTAACCTAATTTCCTAGTTCCCAGCCCTGAATATATACCAACTGAAATATACTTTCCCGTTATATACTTGGTCAGTCGATAGCACCAGTAGTAGTAGTATCTATTTTATGTCTCTTGTACAAGTTAATAACGTAATCTTCGTTTCTAACTCACATTCCCACCATATTATATCTGTACGACCGCGGAGTAAGTGGGTTGATATCATGTCGGATCTAGCAAACAGTCAGAATAGGGAACTCATACATAGTTACATAGATAGTCAAGAAGTTAGTCATGAATAGGGATGTTTATATATTATATTACGGATGAAGGCTGCACAGACACTGGAAGGAAACAGGGGGTTGGTTAAAAAGAAGAAAAATTCAGTTTAAAATGATTATATGATTCATTGCGAAAAATTGTTCTCAGCTTGTCAGAGCGAATTATAAATCACCTATTTACTTCCTTGGGGAGTGTCATGAAACCCAAAATACTTGCTTAAAAAAAAAAAAAAAAAAAGAAAAAGCATTGACATTACAATACAAACATAATAGAACAATAAGGCCATTACGAGGAGACAAATACACGAGCTGTAGCCTGGTGTCAGTTTTGACTTTTAGAAAGATATATGTTTTATTTTTTCTCACTGTTTACTAATTAAGTGCCTAAAGTGTTATTTATTTAATTTATGTTAAATAGTTGGGAAAGTTCAAATTAGGTTATTTAAATTGATGTTTTTGTTAGTACACACACACCTAATACTAATTGGCTGACAAAAGGTTATTAAATGGGCGACTTTATTTCTTGAGGGAGAAGAATATCTATATTTCTATCTAACTGATTCCGCTCAAATTTTCAGGTAGACTTCGTATAGGCCAGGAAAAATTGATTAGAGCGACTTTGAGAGTCGTAAAAGATACTGTATATGTAAAATTGTCAAAATTGCACCATTATTAAAAAAGATACGGGATATTTAACTTTTCACTCATATCTTAAAAGTATTTATTTTAAAATAGCCTGGAAGGTTTCTAGGAAAATAAATATGTGTGTGTGTGTATCTATAAAAGAAACATATTTTTACAACATTGAAAGTATGAGTAATGAAATTAGTAGCATTAACATTATAATATTTATGCAAATAGAAAAATAAAAATGCAAAAAATTGGAGCATTATTAAATTAAATATTATGATTTTCTATTGCTAGAAGGGTATGATTGGTAAATGTTATAAAGTCGTTTTAAGTAAATTAAAGTATTAAAACAAAATGTTTAACAGTAATCCATATCTAAATGGTGAAAGTGAATAACAAAATCTAGAATTATCACATTATTGGGTATGATAGAAAGTACCTTAGAGAGTACAAGAAGTGAAGTAACAGAATAAATAGGCTGGCTTTTGATAGGTAGAAGGTTCTGGAGGGCCTTTGAATTCGCAATTCCCTAGTTGTTTTTATGAAAGTATTAGTCAAATGCATATGAAGTTTATATGTAGTAAAAAAGTATGCCTGCTTACTCAATGTTGATACTGAATAGTTAATGTTGACCTAAAATCATTCAAATAAATAACATTGATTCGATTAAATCCAAAATGAATGTCAAGTATCTTTGTACAGCTTGGCAGTGGCGAGATGTTGGCCCGCCAAGCATACTCTACAAAAGGGTTAAAAAAATTAACCATAAAAAATCCCTTTTATTTAGACTGGTGAAATTTATAAAGTAATAAAAATTCTATATTAATGGATTTTTCTTTTAGTAATAACAATATTCTTATGTGTTAAAACAATTTTAGAGAAATTCTAAATATAATTCAATAAAAATTTGTTGAGGTTAATAAACTTCCAATTTAAATGTAATTTATTTTAAATTAACATATTGTTGCATAACGTTTCGTGCCCACTATCCCATATTCATGTTCTTTAAAACCTCATAATCAGTCAAAAATTTGAATTTCATAAATGAAGTGTGCTACAATATGTTAATTTAAAATAAATTACGTTCAAATTGGAAGTTTATTAACCTAAAAAAAATGTTATTGAATTGACTTACCAGACTTCCGAGAGAAATCTAAATAAAATGTTCAGATCCCCCGGTATTGGAGGGCACAGATTTTTCAAACTCGGGCACAGAAGGGTCTTGCTACGGCCCTGATCATAGCTCTTATTTGTATTCGCAATAATCATACACTCCAAATTATTCCTATAACTTCTGATGTAAGAATTAAACTTAAGTAATTTAAAATTAGTTTTTTTTTAAAACTGGTTAAAACTCATATACATTTAATTTTATGTTATGAAAACTGGCTGCCTGCCCTAATATATTGTCGGAAAATATGTTATTTCATTAAATTAATTCAAAATATATAATCAAATTAAATTTATACAACAACGAATTATAACAAATCGGAATTTTTAAAATCCGATATTTAAACACCGACACAGAAGTCATTCAATTGATTTACTAATATTCATTCCTAATTTTTTGTTATACTTCCTATTAAAGAAATCATCATTCATCTGCATTCAGTAAAGAATACTTTAAATTATTATTTGATTTTAAATATTTAGGCAATTAGAAGCTATTTTCAGCTATTAGTTTTGCCTTGTGTAAGTAAGTCCAATTGCATGAATTATTTTCGATGATTTTTGGCTAATTTGTTTACCGTAAATTTCTAATGCTCCATCTATCATAGAACAGGTCGCGTGAAAATTGCTTGCATGTCGTTGTAAAGTGAAGTAATAAATGAAAACCACATTATAGCAACGCTTGGAATATGATTCTTGAACAAAATTGAGTAACATCGTATAAAAAGGACAAAAAAAAAAGAAACTTTTGGCAAAAAAAATACTTCATTATGGCAAATTTCACTGACATAAGAAACCTAGAACATTGTTTGCTAGATATATTAAATACAACTAAAAGTCAGTCAATATTTAATAAGCAAATATGTGAATTTTAATAAGCAATGGGACATATGGTAAATTTGTTGTTTTAATCATCCACCTCACTTATGTAGGCATCGATTTTTCGATAGTTGCCCATTGAAGGTTGCAGTAGATTGAAAGCTTGCGCGATACTTATCGCAACCTCATTTCTCGATTTAAATATCAGTGGGCTCTCAACAAACACACCGTAGTCCTCGTCAATCCTTGTCAAGGAATTGCACCCGTTGACACGAATTACACTAATCGAGTGTATCGAGTGAACAAGTACGTTCTCTTAGTCAATCTTCCATGACGTCCTTGTGACTTCTAAGATTAGCCTAGTAACAAAATTTCATTGGAGGCAATTTGACGTTCAAACTTATATTTCCCATTTTTTCTCTTCTTACCAGGTTAGTTAATGTGAATTCTATATGTTTACAAAAATATTAGTTCTCACTTGGCTAAGTTTTGAAGTATAAGTCATTGTATTTTTTTATTGACATATTTTTTATAATTACATGATTAAAACAAAATTGAATTTTTTTTCTTACCCTCCTTTATAATATATGGTATATACAAACAATAACAAAAATGTCCTTTTGTTACTAAAGTGCCATTTTAAGGTAAATATACAGAGTCTGAAGGCGGTTTCACATTTGTAATAGCTGATATAGATGATATAAGACAGTAAGGGACAACTCCACTGGTGGTGGTGCTGAAGCCTACAGAGTCTGAAACCCTTCTCTCGGTGAAGACAGTGACTTACCACCTCCCAGGTCTTGGAGGAGAGGCGCTTACTCTAAACAACGGGTTAGCACAGACCTTCATCCAAAGAACTTCATGTGCCTTTGGCTAATGGACTCCAGCACAGAGGAGAGCTGGAACCCTACGGCCGTCAGAAGCGCCGAAGGAGAGAATAATAGAAAATCTGCAACTTGTCCATTGTGGTCTTGAAGAGCTGTCGCAGCATGGTACTGATTCGGACGTATTTACGCCTTATAGATCTACATATTGAGGCGTAAAGAGAACTGCGGTGAAGTGAGGAGCCTGAGATGGGATGCCTATTAATTATCACGCTGAAGTAGAGTGTGGAGTTGGATATTTTTCTTCCTTTATTGTCTACCTCGAACTGCAAGTGGTAGAAGACAGGCTTCTCATTGGGCTCGTCGTATTCCATATGGCGGCAATGGCAAGCCACTTGAGGCCAGAAGGACGGCCAGCTTCCCAGAAGTAAACAATTCGTTGCTCGATGTTAGGTGCTCAGTCCTCTTCTAGGTGAAGAAAGTCATGATCAGATTCCAAAACCTAAGATGGCCTATATTTGTCCTGTGGTTTCCTGATGGCATTGGAACTTGGGAATGTTGGCCGCCTCCTGGATGGTAGTAGTGATGTTCAATGTTGTATTTACCTTATCTGGTATACGACGCGGTACTAATGCTGATAATGTTTTTCATCTTGACCAGTCCGGTCTTGAAATGATAATAACATTAGTAGGAAAAATAAAAAATAAGTAATAAAATGGTATTTTTTATCAACAACAGGGCAAAGCTAATGAAAACTGTTACGAAAATAGATTAATTTAATAAATAAAGTTATGTTTACTTATAGCTGATTTTTTGTAAAATATAAATATAAATTATTAAAAAAATGTATTAATGGATTATCAAAATGTGTAAATTAATGATTTTATGTTGTATGTTTATGTACATATGACTTGAGAATGGGTACTGTTGTCCGAAACGTCTAAGTTTTCAAAGTACAGAAATCAATTAAAAACACAATAAAAGGATTTTAAACATAATTCTTGAAGAAAATCAAGTAACATCATAATTAATGAACTCTTTCTGATGTTCTTAATAATATATATTCTTTATTTATTCTGAGACTAGACGAACATTTTCCTTTATAGCCTACGAGTAAGGAAAAATTAATAAATTTAAATTCAATAAAACAAATAATAGCAGAAGAAGAAGGATAAAGATATGTATTAAGAAAAGTAAATTTGTAAATACAATTTTTTTTGAAGTCCTGTGTCTTGGGTTTATGTAGCGAAAGGTAAATTCTTGTGGAAATTGCCAATAAAGCTTATTAAACACAATTTCACAAGTATGTTGATTGGATCCTAATTACATATGTAGGTTCTAATATTGCTTATTCATAAAATATTTAATTAAAGGATATGCATGAACCAATATTTTTCACCCTTCTTTAATACTTCTACTTAGTCCTCTTATAGTTTATTCTCTTTTCTTAAATCAAATCTTATTCAAGGAACAAAGTTAACAATATATGTGTCTAAATTAAATTACTTACATAAGTTTTTTTTTTTTTTTATATCGAAGAGATACTTTTATTCGTTGAGAGAATTTTTATTATCTACATCGGAACACTATGGGTAAATATCCTCTTTTACAGCTTGAAAATTCGTAAATGTCATCAGAAGTTCTCGCGTGAACATCCATCGGTTAGGAAGTTTATGAGTTCCAGGCAGGAATTCAAACTGTTGTTCTCTTCGGAACTATACCTATAAAACAGAACAAGCCCCCAAAAAATATATCAGGTGAACTTATAAAGAAAACAAATACGATAAAAAGAAGAGCTGGAACATAAGACTGAGATGGGCTGAATATAACTCCCATGATTTACACCTGTATTTAAGGGAGGACTGGTGATCAATGAAAATACAGCTGGGCAAGAAGTTGTACGCGTGATATAGAACGAAACAAGAGGGGGGCATTAATGTAGCTCTGACATGAAGGCGTGTAGCATAATTATGTTAATGCTTGTGACTCTCTCTCTTGTTCTCCTCTCTTCACAAGCCACCATTCATTTTGTCAACAACTAAATTTTGAGAAGCCTTTGTTCTCATAAGGAATGGAAATGTTCTTTCCTCTCATGATATATTGTCTTTTTTAAATAGTATATATTATAATTATTTGAATCACTTCTTGTACATTCAGATAGAAGTTTTAAAGATCTTATTTTATTTAATTCCAATACAATGGAAATATTAGGCATTATATTCCTACTTGTTTAAAAATCAATAAAAAATATAAATGACATACTAACTACTTTAACACAAATTTCGAATTCACTAATCCAATGCCAATTACACTCAAGAAAATATTTAATTTGTAATTGACAGGCTAATTTCTAAACTATTTAAACATAATTAACACAATGGGTTCATTTAAATAACTAAATAAACTAAACTCAGATGTATGCATTTCCTATGTTGTTTAAACCAGTGAAGAGTAAATATTGTATATAACAGTGTAAATGTGACTAGTGATTATTTTATTTTCCATGTATTTATTTATTTTATTTTATTTTTATCTTCATCAACTATGTAGTTTGATTATGTTCATTTTATTTATCCTTTTTTTTTTATATATATATTCTATTT
>NW_027105265.1:153183-153770 GCF_000696795.3 Halyomorpha halys
CGAATAAAAAAAAAATTTTGATTACAATTTAATTTTTTGTGTTATTTTTTACAATTTCAAGTTCTATCGGGCTTAAAAAAACACCCTATAGTAACTTAAAGCAAAAAAATAAGAGATACTTTAATATTTGAGAAAGTGCGTCTTAACGAAAGATGAAGAACTGCGGTTACTGCCTCGTTATAACGGGTCGTAGTGTGATTCTATATAGTCCAATAAACCTTCCATGATAAGCTATTTATACAATGAAAAAATATTTTTTATAAATCGGACATGTTGTTTCTCAATTAGTGCGTTCAAACAAAAAACTATGTAGTAGTGATGAACATAAAATAAGACAAAATTGAAAATATTCTAATTTGGTCAAAGGTGAAAAGTTTTTTCTTATCACTGAAAAGTTAGGAGAAATGTTTGGTTATGATATTTTTTATATTTTAGTGGGAGTTTTTCAATTGTTTTTATTTTATTTTTTAATATTTTTTAAAATAGATCACATATGAAAATCACGTCAGGAAACGCGCGATGTGTTTCTTAAGTACATCGCGCAAGGCTTTGGACCTCCACGGTCTGTCACGCCAATGAAAAAAAAA
>NW_027105265.1:155470-156090 GCF_000696795.3 Halyomorpha halys
TTTATCCTTATTTTATTATTTAAAGTTTAGTATGAATGTGGTCAGTTATCACTATCATACAATATTATATATTGCCCAACAAGGTTGTGGCAGATTATAATATTTATTAATAAATAATTTAAATATGAAAAAAAATAATATTCACCGAGAATTTCAGTGTGTCGTGTATGCTATTTATGTTTTTTTATGTCAAAGACCTATCAACAATAAAGTTATAACACAGAAATGAATTTTTAATTAGATTTCATTTCTAATCTTGGTGATAAGAAAATAATAATCCGAACGACTCCTTAATAATCGAGAATGACAGAGATATTGTTTCACAGAAAAGATTTTCATTAGTGTTGAATTTTTCACATAAAACAGACGTGTTCCTTGCACACCCTAGTCCCGCTTTTCGTTTTAAAAATCAATTTTAGCAATTAAAATTTTTTTTTTTTTTTTTTTTTTTCATATTTGAAATGAGGACTGACGAAAATAATTTGCATACATTATATATTTTAATACTACATTATTTAGTTAATGCAATAATTATAAATCTATATATATTACTACGGTGCTTATTTATTTTTATTTTGGTAATCTTCATAAGGGGCCCAGTAAACTGGAATTCCTTCCGC
>NW_027105265.1:160705-167543 GCF_000696795.3 Halyomorpha halys
TGATATTTTTTATATTTTAGTGGGAGTTTTTCAATTGTTTTTATTTTATTTTTTAATATTTTTTAAAATAGATCACATATGAAAATCACGTCAGGAAACGCGCGATGTGTTTCTTAAGTACATCGCGCAAGGCTTTGGACCTCCACGGTCTGTCACGCCAATGAAAAAAAAAAAACTATCCTTTTGGAAGTAATTTAATCAATAAAATAAAAATATAACTAACAGTAAAAATATGAAATGTAACAGAAGAACAAGAAAAAAAAATTATTCATAATCTTTTATTTGTTTCTATCTTTTACTTTCATTAAATCAAATGAAATAAGTATAAATCTATTCGCTTTATTATATACAGAGCATTGTATTCAAAATAAAATAGTCGGAGAATTTTAAAATAGAGAAACAGAGTAAGGTAACGAAGCAGTCATTTCATTAAAATTATAATGAAGCCTTACGTATGTTTCACCATAAGCATGAAGTTGCTCATTGTAATTAAATAACAAAATAAAATGTTCCTAAACATGCTATCAAAAATCCATGGCAAAATTTCCATATACTATGTTTTACGACCTAGCACCCCATTTGAAGATCCATAATCATTCTTCGTATAATTTTTTTCGTTTTGTCGTTATTTTATTTTTTTATTTAATATACAGAAAAAAATTATTACGATATATAAAATTATAATTATATAAATTAAAAAAAAATTAGCTGTATTGTCAACATTTTTACAACTTACTGCTACTATTTCAACATATTTTCGAACAAGGTACAAGCTGACATGGCATGTGACAGACAGCCTCATGCCTATTCATCCAGCTATTCGGAATAAATTAAAAGATGCAACAATCAGATACAGGCTCCTGTCTTCATTAGACCAAGCGTCACTCCTCTCGCACAACACATGCTCTAGCTTCACATGGTCTTATTATAAATTTAGATTCGCTTATTTTCCAACATAATGTTAGTCGCCGAAGTTCTTTGATCGTTTTCCCTTTAACACTCTGTTAATAGTGAATACATTAAATCTGAAAACCTCGGTCGTTTATATTAGGTCTATAGGAGCAGATTTAAATTAACCGCCTGGGCTATGTGTCCCATCCTTCCTTCCTTCAAAGGGTAATATTTTATTCAATGTCTCATGGGATGTTGAATAAACCTGTTATTCTGATGGAGCATCCTCAGGTGGAGAGAAAACCGCATTTGCATATGAGGAATAAGTGCAAATGTTAATAAGGTACTGTAATATTCATCAAAGAAAAATAATAAATTATACAAAAATGTTTAATATAATATATGAAATATAAGCCTTAATACATTTGTCATAGCTAGTAGATAAAAAATTCCAAAAACTTATGATAGGGGCAGAAATATATGTAATCCTAGAAATAACATGAAAAAATGAACCTGGCTTATAACTTAACCATTGAAAAGGGATTGATGATCGATAAAATATCTATCCAAAATCTCTATATCCACATTTTTGTATTGCTTTGCATATTTGTTATTATAACTAAGACCGATAATCGCATTTGGAACTATTCAGGTGTTTGTAAATAGTTGTACAGTGCACATAATTTGTTTTTAGTACAATGAATTGAAATATTTCTTCTATGTGTCCCTCTTGACATGATAAAATGTACCGTGATATAGACATTTATTTTTAACTTATTTATCTATAATCAATTAATGAACATAATTTGATATAATTGTATCTTAATAAAAGCAAGTGTATGCCATTATACTAATTATTGTGCCTAAGTATAAAATCGTTTTTCTGTCTGTTTTAGTACGTTTTTACTATTAAAAAATTGGGAAAAAAATATTTTATGTTGCTATATAATCGGTTTTTCTTACTATTTTTTATGTTGACTTTTCTTACTAATCTTTGATTGAGGAAGTTTGCCATCGACATCATCTAAAAAAATAAATTTGTAAATATTTAAATAAACATTTTATTTTATTAAATTTTGGGGGTAAATTTTTCTCAAGGGATGATGAACGGAACAGGATAAATATCCTGTCTGTTTAAACGTATAAAAGTAGTGTTGTAAAAAAGAATAATTGGGTAAAAAAGAATATTTGTGACTATTAATGAGGGTCTTAAAACCTGCAATTCGTTGATAATTTAATTGTCTCTGAAATAACCATAAAAAATAATTGCTTTATTTCAAATAAAAATCTACTATATCTTATTGAGGATTATTTTTTCTCTTAACTCTCTTAGTACAATATATTAGAGTTTCTACTACATAAATTATTTGCTAACTTAATCTTTAATTAAAAAAAAAAATATGCATATGTACATCATGTTAGATACACATTAAAACTACATCTGAAGTTTTTATTTTAAGATAAAACAAGCAAGCAATGATGAAAGAAAATATAATCAGTGATTGTTAAGGATGAGAGATTAAGAACTAATGGTTTAGGATTGGTAGCGGTTTTTTAAAATTTTATTTTTATTATTAAACAAGTTTTAAATAATAAATCCTGTATTGGAGTCAACTACGAAACATATAAGCTGATGGTAAAGGAAAAGGTCAGAATCATAACTAATATTCCAAGTAATTGGAACATATTTAGTTTAGTTTATTTTTAGCCTCCGACTTTTTCATGCTACTTTATCATGTCTTATTTAATTTTTTATTACATTAAGATTGTTATTTATTTTGTTTTTATAAGCGAAATGAAATATACTGAGTATGTATGAAATTCACGAGTTGTACATTCCACACGTATGGATCGGCACTGAAGAACTTGAATATACAAACAAATAAATCTCGGAACGTTGCTGATATAGATTTTAGTGGGGTGCGGGAGTATTCTCTGTTTATTAAATTAAAGTTTTTAAGATCCAATAAATAAATATTTTTAAATAGAAACGTTATGAGCAGCACCATAATGTTATACATGAAAATTAGAGTAATGAGACATAGTGAATGAGAAGTCCTCTTCCTTATTTAATTTTTTTATTTTATTTAATTACATCTAATAACGACGTTTCGGTGCTGTTACCCCATCATCTGGTATCTGATTAAATATATCTTTTAATATCACATTTTCTGTTCTCCTTATTAGTTTTAAATTATTAACAATAAGCATATTGTTGTCAATTATATAAAAAAAATAATAATTAAAAATTCCAATCATAATTATAAATAAGGATATCTAAACGCTAATATACCTTCTTGAAACCATCGGGTTTCTTGCTTTGATTATTTATATTAATATTTAAAAAAAAAAATGTTCTTTACTTACATACTTCGAGTATATATGAAGTATCATAGTATGTATGAAGCGGCAATCCAATGAAGTTGGACAGCACAACATGTTTAATAAAGCGGTTTTCTCTTTGCAGTAATGTGTTTTCAGCATTCAGAATTTATTCTTCATTCTTCAAACTGTTTTTGAATATGAGGTACTACCGACTCATTCTGATGAAACTATTTAGCCGCCTTGTTAGAAGTATACCATCTACTCAGGCTCCGAATTGCTGCCTAAATTTCCATATAAGAGCCATGAAGACCCGAACTATCCGAAAACTAACGACCTCGAGTGAGATATGATGGCCCCACTAATGACATATCCAGGTATAATAAAGCCATTAACATAGGTAATACCTTCTGCCGGCGGTGTATAGAGTCATCTCCTGGCCCGTTTGGTATGGAAGGAAGCCGATATGGCTGTATGTGTAACCTATAGAGTCCGATATTTATATAGCTGTTTTACATTTGAGAAAGTACATGATGCAGATTAATATTTCTCCTTTTATAACTTTAAAGTTGAAATAATAGTTCCCGATTTGAAAAGAGGATTTAGCTGATGTTCAAGGCAACTTCAATGAGCGGAAACACTTCACAAATAATCTTTATTTATTTTAAGGTTGATGAAGGTCGTCCAACACAGCAGATGAACTAGGTAACAATCATTTGTTGTTGTAGGAACTAAATATGTACACTAGAACCCCGTTAATCCGATATAATTTGAATTGGGCTATTTCGGATAAGAAATGGCATGATTAGCAAAAAACAAAATGATTTATATTAATAAAATTATAGAAGATATTAATGATAAATCAGTTGTTAGAGAGAGATTATTACTCACTAACTCACTTAGGACTCAATATGTAAATCTCTATTGAAGGAACTTAGATGTTAAATTGTTTGCCGGGACATAAATTTGTCCAGTGGTGGTCGATCCATATTCATATAATATTTCGTTATTGTTGCATAATGACTTTTTATGAATTATTATGTTGGTTATTACTCAGTAGAAATTATAACTATTTAGAAATTAGAAAAACCCCATTGTCAATGAATGTAGGGAGGAGAAACATGAAAGACAGAAGTAACACAATAAAAAAACAACTATAAAAATATAGTATCTACATATATTTCTTTATTATTAGAACGAAATGGTTAGCTTTACCTGGTTATTGTAACACTGTCAGTTTTTTTAACATTTGGTATTGGGGGGATGGGAGGGTATAGACTTAAGAAAAAGACACCCATAAACATTTATATTGCTATATTCATGAAAATTATAAATATTACGGATCAAATTATAAAAACAAAATAATAAAATTTATGTAATGAAAGAGAAGATAACAAACAAATACAAATATATGACTATAAAAATAGAAAAATTAAAATGCCATGTAGCCAAAGTAGTAAGTCTTAAAAGAGATTCTACCAGTTTTGCAAATATATTTTAAATGCATCTTAATTTTTTTTTTTTTTTTATACTAATTGATGTTAACATTCTATATTATAATCCATTTATTGTGAATAAAAGCAACTATAAAGCGACTTTTCGTGCTAGATTGCCGGTTTTATATACGTGTAGTATTTTCATCTATTGAAATTGTGAGAAACATTAGCCAATATCAAAGTTTGGCAAGATTGTCACATAGAGATGATCCCATTGATGATGTCATCTAACTCATACGATAAGGTATTTTAAAAATTAGATATGTATATACACTTGTAACAACATTTTTTAAGTAGTAATTTAAATTTCCATAATTAATGGAATGAAAAATCACTGTACTTTTGCGTAAGTGTTGGGACATTTGTAGCAGTTGTGTAAGAATTAAAATGCCCCTGAAGTCGCGTACCTAGATAAAAATAGCAATGTATCTAATACTGACCTATTTTGTTTTTTTTTATGACTCACCGATAGCTTAGAATGTAACTTCCTTACACAAATTTTAAAACGGAATGTTAATATATAATTTTTCCAACGTAATATAAGAAACATTTAAGTTCGAATCTCAGTCGCAAAGTTGGGTGAAAAGTAATTACAATTACTGTAATTTGGAATTACAAAAATACAATTACAAGAAATTGTAATTACCATTGCAATTACTTGATGTACTACTGTAATTGAAATTACAATAACATGCTGAGCCGAAGTAATTGAAATTACTAATTACTTTCTAATGTAATTGTTATTTTTTCCCCTAGAATTCCAAGTAATTATAATACAATTACAAATAATTTTAATTTTAATTCCAAATATTAACACCAAAACGGAAAAAAAAATCTGTTTTACAATGGTTCCAAAATATGAATATAATATCCTGTTTAAGATTAAGTATACATTTATAACATATTGCAGTTTATTTATGTTTTGGAGATGCTGAAAAAAAATATAAAATATATTATGATCGCGCTTGCGTATTGATTTAATATAACTTCTAGGATATCTGCTCATTAGTGATATGTTCAAAGGAACTTAATTTTCATGTGAAATAAATTACATGTAATTGCAATTACTTAGGTTCAAGAAATAATTGTAATTGAAATTACTTATTTAAGATTTGATTGTGATTGTAATTAATTAGCATTAAGAAGTAATAGTAACAGAGAATCCCAATTATTATTTTACAATGATTGTATAAAGAAACTGCAATTAAGTCACATGATTACAGTAATTTTAATTGTCTTACAATGACTTTAGTGTGATTGTTTTTTGAAACCTCAAATTTCAGATGTTTTATAAGGTTTAACGGTTAAGTTAGTGTAATTAGTGCTCAACTCTGCTCTGAGATATATCCTAACTAGCTCACGTATGTCTTTATTGTAGATATAATGCCAGGTTATAAGACGTTTTAAATGAAAACTTATTTATGGTTGTAAAATTTGCACAGTCAGTGTGATTTTTGCTTAAATGAGAGCGGCAAACACTTTTTTTTTTTTTTTTGTCGTTTTTGTCATCACGTGTTTTAAGTAGCGTTGAATATATAAAAACAAGAAAGTTTAGAGTTAAACGCGATATCAATTAAAATATCTTCTCTTAAAAATAGTGTCTCATTTATCTCTGTTTCTCTCTCGCAAAAACAAAAAAAATACTTAAATACTTATGTTATTCAAAGCTAAATTCATACTGAAACGAAAAACAAGTAAAGTCTAATAAATTTTTATAATGTAATTTCACTTATAAGGGGAGTGGGAAATGAGTTTTGCAAAATACTATGAACTCGGTGGAAATCACCATGCCCAAGATTAAGACGCGATACCATCCACAGTCGATTTCAGATATCTTTCAGCACTTTCCATAGCTCAGGAATTGTTGACCAACTTCCACAGCTATCTGCTGCGAGAAATGGAAGCCAAAACATGTAACATTGCTTAAACAGCTGGAAAAGTGAAGAATGATCTATATTTTCTACTTTAAGGCAAAATCTTAAGATGGGTCTAGAATGACAAAGGAGTAGTTTTTTCCTTTGTCATTCTAGACCCATCTCTTGTGATGATGATATGAAAAACCTTTTAATTATTTAAAATGATGAAGTTTTTTTTATAGTAGAATCTAATATTTTTCATTTAATATATAT
>NW_027105265.1:169168-179408 GCF_000696795.3 Halyomorpha halys
CGCATCACTGGTAATGGGCCAGTGGAGGCTGAGCAAGTGCGCTAAAGCCGCAAACGTATACAAAATTCTTACAGCAATAGTTGCAATAATGTTAAATAATAATAGTATTTAGATGTAATAATATTTCTGTAACTTAGAGAAGTAACTAGATTTTTTTTTTATTATAGTTCCACCGCACATGTTCAGTTATAGTTTTTCAAATTCAATTTTTTTAGGACTTGGAATTTGGACACTGGTTGTTGACACACATATAGTTGATAGATTTTATTTCTCTAACATGAATATTTATTAGATTATTTTTATTAATATATTCCTGTTTGAGAGTGGTTTAGTTTATTTAAAAACAAATTTGATTCTTTTCAAAACCTTCCAACGTTTCGACCCTCAGGTGATTTTCAAGGATACCTACAAAAAGTCTTTTTTTTTTTTAATGTAAATTAATGTTTTAAGAAAAATTATGTTATATGATAAGATAATAACATAGTCCTAACCTGTTGAAGGTAGGTTCTGTTTTAAGGTTTGCAAATGTAAATGAAAGAAATAGGAGAAGTGGTTTGTAAAAATTTTAAATTTAAGAAAGAATTATATAGAAGAGTTTATGTAAGTAGGAAACTATTTTTAAAAAACAAAAAATTTATAATGTTATTATGATATTATTTTAATGATTAATTTATTTAGAGATGGGACAAAGGCAATTAGCTGGCATTTTTAAGATTTTTAAAAAAGAAAATGACATCAAAATAAAGGTAGGGCCAAAGAAATCAGTATGTAAGTGAAGGAAATAATGAAATTGTTGTGTAAAATTTTAAAAAACTTAAAAAACTTATCCTTGAAAATGACCTGAGGGTCGAAACGTTGGAAGGTTTTGAAAAGAATTTGAGAAAAAAAAGGATCAAATTTGTTTTTAAATAAATGAATATTTATATTATTTTTAACCCAATAATTCATATTTTATCTTTATCTAAAGTGTTATTTATTATTTTAAATAACACTTTAGTAAAATCGGATTATTCTTCTTTCTTTCTTTATTTAATTCATAGCATCTCATATTCTTTATTTGCTTATTATAGCAACATCTTTCAAGCTTCTTGGAGAGAGGCTGGTATAGCTAGTATGATCTTTGTGCATTTTCATGGGGTTGAATGTGATATAATTACAGATTTGGATTTGTTATGGGCTATCCAATAAGAGAAGAAGTAGTGAATTTCTCTTGTTTGACGTTTATGAGATTGAGCACAGAGCCTTGCACAATGGCCGAGGGACAGGACGGGTCCACCCCCATCGCGGAGGAGAGGATAACGTGAAAAATAAAAGTAATTATGAATAATTCATCGGAGGATAAATACATTTAAAGAGGCATTAATAAAAGGCTCGGATGAATGGGGCTATTGTATAAAAAAGGATCCATTATCATACCTTCTTCCAATGCCAGCTTTATCATTATTAAAAATTGTGATTTACTCCTTTCCTCTTATTCTTTCTGATTATTAAATCATTTATGATATGGGAGAGTATTCAAATGGGTCGTCCCCTGGCCCGGTGCCCTGGGAATTGATAGCCCACTTCGTGCTTTTGTTTTATTCCAATAAGGGGGGTCGCATTATGATTTAGCTCAGTCCTCGACCTGTTAGAGAGATTATATCTTCATTCCCAATGGACGATTGTCTTCTGGCGGGTCATCATTTTCGATTCAAGAGCTTTGTGATATGTTCATACTGAGTTAATATTTTCTGAAAATTCTAAAAGTTATTTAGTACTCCTTAACTATATATTATTACAAATAAAAATTTAGCTATCTTAACAGTTCTAAATTGATTGATATTTCATTATTAACATACACAATTTAATCCAAATTACTCTCAACTTTTATTTTCAAAAGCTCTCCAACGTTTTGGCCCTCAGGCCATTTTCAAGGAGACGACCTACACAAAGTTTTGTTTTTGCATTAATTACATTATGTCCTTAACTACAATTTGATATCTTGTTTTTAAAATTTTATCTACAGTCCATTGTTGTTTTATCTATTGTCCATATCACATCTTTAACATAAACTAAATATTAAAATAACATCATAACTTCAAAAATTGATAACTTACTTACATAACTTTTCATATCTTAAATTTAAAAACTTTTGATAACAGAAAAGTATAAGATCAAAACTTCAGTTATAACAGAACCTACCTTCAACAGGTTAGGACTTTTCTTTTTAGAAAGTTTTTAAATTTAAGATATAAAAAGTTATGTAAGTAAGTAATCAATTTAAAAACAATTTTTGAAGTTGTTATGATGATATTTTAATATTTAATTTATTTTAAAGATGTGACATGGGCAATTAGCCGATAAGATTTTAAACAAGACAACAAATTTTAAGGTATAGCCAAAGATATCAGTGTGTAGTTAAAGAAATAATGTAATTAATAGAAAAACAAAAATTTTTGTAGGTTGTCTCCTTGAAAATGGCCTGAGGGCCGAAACGTTGGAGAGCTTTTGAGAATTAAAGTTGAGAGTAATTTGGATCAAATTGTGTATGTTAATAATGAAATAAACTACTCTCAAACAATCAATATAATAAATCATTAATCTTGATTGGTATTTTTGTTTATTCTATGTTTCTTTTCGGGTACATTATAGGACTAAAAGAAATATCTAGAGATACATAGAGAATTACTTTGTTTTCTTATCTACTTTATCATTACAAGAGAGAGGTTGATTGATTAAAGGTCACGTGGATAATCATTATTGTAACAAACGATCATTACTAAATATTAAAATGATTGCTTGAATAATCTTTGAACTTCATTTATAAACTTTGCGGTGAAATGAGTATTTAATAATGGCTACTATTTTACGATAGTGTGTGTTAAGACCTCTTGTCCACTGGAAGCGGAAACGAACTATTAATACTTAACCAGTCTTAAAAGACTTTTGGGGATTACTGGTTAAATCCTTGCAGCCCAACGTTAATAGATTCCTCTGGTTATCGCCTTAAGCTAACGAGAAACCTTATAGGTTACATTCAAATAAACTTTCTCTACTAGGGGTTTGTCTTTGGACTTAATGTCGCCATTTCATAGCATTCTTATTTGTGTTCTTATTATTTTTTCCATTTTTAAACTCCCGTGAAATAAATCTTGAAATTTCATTGTCATAGCTTCTAATTAAAAAAATAAATAAAATTAAACTCATTCGATAAGTCGAAGCTCAGATAGTTAGACCTAAGTTTATCGTTCTGAGATCTGTGGGCAGCGTCGGTTCGAATTCAGCCGGTTGACTTTTTTCATTAAGTGACGGTCACACAAAATGAAAAACTTGACCCTACACAATGGTTAAAATATGTTGGTCACCTGTAGATAACTAGGCAAACATCACCATCGTTGTGGATCGTCTAAAAAAAAAAACCAAAAAAAATCTTACGAATTCAATAAATTCAATAAATCTTCTTGTAAAAAAAAATTAAATTATGGAATAGTTATGTGAAATACTTTTTACGTTTGTGTAAAAAAGTTTTTCTTATAATTTCTTTATTCATACATGATGTTCATTAATCGAAGATTTGGGACTCTGTACCTATCTTCAGGATGGACCATCTGAAAAATCCACCATCCTATAAAAATACATTGGATTTTGTTTTCAAAATTCATATTTGTTATTTTATTTTTACCTTTGCAGTAGCTACACATTCCTTACATATCCATATTAAATACTTTGCCACCAATTAACCGTTTTATATTGAAGAATACTTGGATATTTAATTTTCGATATAGAATTGTACTCTACCAATTTAAATATCTATAAATCCTTCCCTCTACTACTGTTGCTATGCTCGTACATTATTTTTTAACATTTTATATAATTTATTTTTTGTCATGTTAAAACAATACAATAACTGGAGACTATTGTAACTTTACTAAGATGATCTAGAATATATAAGTGGAAACAGAATTGGAAGTCATTGTTTGGTAACTTGATCAAGTTGAATCAGATATGTTCTATCCATAACCGATTCCTCTCTATTCTAATCGATAAGAATATCATGATCAAAAATCAAACTTTGTATTAGGATTAAATATTATAATTTATATATATTCAAAAGTTTCGGTTTGAAATACTGCTACTTCTTAATTTGGATGCTTTAAAAAGGATCTTCGGCTAAAAGAACAAGAAGCTAGTGTTTTTCCCCATTGTGGTTAGTTGCGAATCTGCAAAGATGGGCTACATGTTGATTTAACTTTTCATATATTTAACCTGTCTATCTATATAGATAATACAAAGATATATCTTTGTTTGAGAGGTTTTAAGTAGGGGTCAGCGAAAGAATATTTCTGAAGTAGAGATGAGAATGAAAAACAAAACGCATGAATTTGTTAATCACTTTCAAAGACACTTAATGGAATCGTGATGACCATACCAAGAAGATTCCAATAGAGAAATCAAACGGTGACAAAGTTTTTCAACTCCGATCAATGTGGTGACACTCGCGGCGAATTTCATCTTGGAGATACTTTCACCCTTTACTGCCTACGATGAAATGCACTTTTCAATACTATAAATTCAAAAGGTTCGTTTGACTTCGAGAAAAAAACATCATAACGCCCGCCGAAACAATTCTGCCGGAAATGGATGGAGAGCCGTAGGAAGGAGGAAAAGAAACAAGAGAAAATAAAAGAGGAGGGGAAAAAAAGTCGATTTTATTTCTTACCCGTGGCACGTCGAAGAGGAAAAAATCGAGATTGAAGTATTTCTTAGAAGGTGAAACCCGTTATGTTGCTAAATAGGGGCACGAATTGCCATCTTACGCCAAATGTAGAAGAAAGCCCGTTTGAAGAAGATGCACGCCTCCATAATGTATGTGGCCGCACGTACATGAATAGTCATGGCGCATCTTTTCTCACAGTCACTGCGTCTCTCCAAACTAGTTAGGAATTAAAGGGCAGAAAAAGTTACGTCCTCTAATACGGCCGCCGGCTAACAAACATTCACGCATACATTAACGCTGTCTCAGAAAAAAATTAACCCTTCGTCACAGGCTTAAGGCGGCTTGAGGAAGATCCATTGTTTTATCACACCGATTGTTTCGTAGTTAGTCACAGTATTTGTCCTCTTTATTGATTAATACATCTATTTATTTACCTTTTCAATCCTTATGCATCATTTTTGGAACCTTGATCCATTTTTTTGTTGATTATGTACAGTTATTATCTTGTTGACTCTATGAAAAATACAAGTATATATACGTGAATATTATAGGTAGGTATTAGTTGGCAGCATTCCAATGATGAGGGTAACAAAGGCCATCTTCTTTTTTTCCTCATTGGTTGGATTGAACAGTAGAACTAAAAAGCTTTTTTGTTTATGGAATTCAATTCAATGTAATTTAAGAGAAGTAATCTTGTTTGGGCCAAATCTCCTTCAAGTCAAACATCAAAAGATGAGTATATAATATGATTATAATATCGTTTCCAGCATTTTTAAAACTATTTTAGATAGATGAAGTTTGCTTAAAGTAGGACTTTGTAACGATTTTTTTTTACTTCTTATGTCGGTAACCGTAAAAAAATTTAAATAATTTTTTTTATAAATACATCATTCAATGTTTTCGCAATGATAGAAAACTATCATTGCGAAAACATTGAATAAACTAAGAATTTTCTATATAATTTAATAATATAATTGTTATTTAAATTTTAAAATTTATATTTACTGTATTTTGTGATTAACGTAACTTAATATTATTCGAGCAGAGTGGTTTATGATGTATACCTATTACTGGAGAAGTTTACTGCTCTTGATTATCCAGTAGTTACTCGGACCGTAATTCAGCCTTGTGTACTGTACTATTTTGTTCAAGGGTTTGTTGGTACTGTACGATAGAGCGGCACTTCTTACCTGATTTGTCTTGGTTCGGAGTGTTGCGTACTCCCAACGGGCAAGCAAACATCCACCGCTCAGCTTCATTTGCATTCCCATATTTCATGTAAGCTCATTTACCTCGCCTTTTTGTTACGGGTCAGGAAAACCCATAATATTAACCTCTGTCAACAGCCTGATCTCTGGAACATTGCGATAATTTATTATTAATTGAAACTGAGGGGTTTTAGTTTTAAATGGTAACTGTTGCTGAAGATTTCTAATATACGTATTTTACAAGGTGATAGAGGAGAAGCAGTTTTCTAGGTAGAATAATACTATTAAAGGGATAGCGGGGTGAATTTTAGTCAAAATCTGCTTGCTTTTTGGATGTCTCAACTTTTCAATCTTGTGCACTCCTCTATTCTTTTCGCGGTTTTCTGTGTTCTCTAAAAACAATTAAAATAATTTTTATTTGTAGTTTTATAAAGATTTATTTATTGATAGATATTAAAATCTGCCACACAGTTGTGGGCAATAGGTAATAGTGATGAATGATCTCATACATACTAGAATTAAAAAAAAAACTCTTAAAAAGTATAAAACAAAAGAATAAACAAGATGAACATAATCAAACTATCTGTATGAAAAATAAATAAATAAAATAACATAATGATAAAATAATATATACAATATTTACACAATGGACCTGAGAATCCCTGAGCCATATCCCCCACGTGTGAGGGGTAGAGCAGAGCTCAAAAGATCTCAGAGCATCTCGCCGCATCACTGGTAATGAGCCAGTGGAGTATTTGTAGTTGTTAACGCTAAATATTCACTACTCCAATACGCTAAATCGTTGCTTACTTATTACTTAAGTTATTATACAAAGATTATTGAATAAATTTATTTCGGAAATTAACCTTGAATCAATTGATCCTTTAATTGAGGGATCAGAAGCTGGGATAGAGCAGTCGAAGTGTTTAAAATATTGTGTTCGTACTTATTGAACTACAAATCATAAAGAAAGAAAGAAATTGAACTTATTATTCTGTAAAGCAATATGTAGACAATATTGTTTCTATTTACTACCAAATTTCTTTTATCAATCATTCTGATTTTGAAGTTTTCTAAGTGGTATCTCTACTTTCTTCAGTATGGTTTCTGCTATACATCAAAATTGCTTTTCGGCAGGTCTACAAAAGTGTGTTGGCGTGAGATTAATTTAGTCTTCTTTAATGTTATTTTATGGTTTCTAGTTCTGATAATGCGTGAATTGACGAAACGTGCCGGCTAGCTAACAAGTGAATTGAGATATAAACGATTTTTTTTTAATTAGAAATTTTAAAAATAATATTTTTTTTGGTACATAATTTGTTTTTACATGTTAATTTTTGATGTGAAAACAATTTCGATCACAAAAACAATTATTTTTTTAACTCATTCTAAAATGTGCAGTATGGTCTCTTTAACAAGATGTAGCTATGATTAAAAGCAACTTTACATGACTAAGGAATAAACATAACATCAACGAGGAATGAACATTGTAGAAAACGTACAAAAAATATGCAAAGTACCAGGTCACTGAACATCAATTTTTTCCGGTACAGGTGTGCAGTATATAATAAGAATATTTTTCCATGCTGCTATTTTTTTAAAAAGAGAAAGTAAAGATTTTTGCATGGACCCAATACGAAACTCATAACTCTTTCCTTTTATCCACTTCAGCAAGATATTTTAAATAAAAAGGCAATTTTCATTTGTCTCGAGGGTCACACCACCCAGCGAGATACCGGATTGCCCCCAAACAAGAGAACCCGTTAGATGATATAGGGGGCGTTTCTCATTTAGCAGAGGAGCTATAGAGGGAGGCTGGAGATTTGCAGAAGAGCATTATGCGGAACCAAATCAGATATACGTTCAGATAGTGCTGGAGATGGTCGTTACTGGCTTCTCCAGATATATCTCTTCTCAGGCGTCGTCCTTACCTAACAGTCTTCTTGAAGATTTACACGGTCCAGAGCTCCTTCGTAAAGGTAGGTCTCCTCTCCTACGGATGAAGCTTAGTCCATGCGAATACGTAATATGTTTCAACATGTTCGCAACACATGCTAGTTGGGATACTATTTTTATTCACTTAAACAATTCACTCACGCATTGTCAAGAGTTTGATGAATAGATTGAAAAAAATAAAGAAATATACATAAATTATAAAGGAGTAGTTGTTGATAATCTATATAATTATTCGAGCAAACTATTTTATTACTTGATAATGCATAACACAGTCTAACACGAGTACTCACTGTGAATTATTTGTTGATATTTAAATTGTGTATATAAGAATGTGAAGAAGGTACCGAAACATTGTAAAATATGAAGCAAGAAAAATCTCTGAGATAAATGAGATTTATTAGTTACAGTTTTGACTATTAGGGCTACTACAATTACAACGATCAGTACAATATGAATTAATCTCTAGTGATAAAACTAATAATTCAATTAATAATATTAAAATAGAAATAAAGTAAAATAATAATAAAAAAGTAAAACAAAAATAAATACAAAATAGTAATAATAAAAAAATGGGCCGCCCATAGCTCAGTGGTTAAGACACAGTCTTACCAATTTGATGTCTATTGGCGGTGCTGGTTCGGATCCGGCCTGGGACGTTGACTTTTTCATTGAGTGGCGGTCCCACAAAATGAAGAACTTTGACCCCCAACCATGGTTAGGCAGTATAGGACTCCAATGGGAGTCTTGGCCGGAAAAAAATAAAAAATAAAAATAACTGAAAGAACATATAAACTGTAATAAATTTATTGCTATAATAATAATTTATGAAATAACAATAATTATATTGAAGAAGGAAAAATAATAGGCAATTTTAAAACAAATTACAAAAGATTATAAAAATAATATAAAGCACACCATAACAAAAAAGAATTATTATGAACGTAAATTTATTAAAAGAAAAACAACAATGATTATAATTAAGTACTAATTGAAAACCAAATAAATAAAAGGCAAATGAATTTGCCAATTACCACCACTTCTAATTTTTTTTGGATCTGATCTTATGTCGTTTAAAATAATTTTTTAATATTAAGATGATCTTTCTATGTAAAATTACTTAATTAATGATCAGTATAATTTGCCGCATATGATTGGCCAGGTATTGATTGTCAAATTAACAAATGCCATAACTACCGATTTTGAATCTGTAAAAAGTAAAAAATATTTTAATTTATGCAAAAACTGATGCAGGTAATTTTATTTAGATTATTAAATTAAAACTTTATTGCTACAACCCACGAAGAGTCAGGAGTACTGTACTTTGTATAGAAGTACTGTTACTAGACCAATGGTTGTGCAAGAAGGTGATTTGGTCAGAATTACTCTCCACCGCCAGATTTTTACCCACTTCATGAGGCTAGGTGGACTCTAGAGAGCTCCTGAACCCACAAAATTGACTTACCCCTACAGTGAAACAGAAAATAATTATCTGCCACAGCCGGATCCGAAGCTGGGGTCTCGGAGTTAGTAGCAAAATGCCTCGCCACTAAGCTACCCTTTCCCATAGAATATAACAAACAAAATCATCAAGACAAGCCAGATCATTGATGTAACCAGTAGTAGGTGTATGAATTATGTGAATGATTAGTAGTATTGAGTAAATACTACTCAAAACGAGTTATTAATCTCAAGATAATAATACCAAAGGAGATCATAATACCAATAACAGCTGGCGGGAATCCTTCCTAGCCAACCCACCCTACCAAAACCCCGATACAGAATAACAATTATCAATCGTTTCTCTTATCAAATTTATGTTAATTTACATTGTATACACCTACTTTTACTTTAGTAAAATTGTATCATTATATTAATGATAGTATGAGTTTGATTTGGATATTCCTGAACTAAGTAATGTTCACTAAACCATCCCGAATCTATGGGAGTAGATTTATATTAAATTGTACTATCTTAATAAAATTTTTGCACTATCTAATCTTAATGCTATTTTACATTTTGTTTATTGTATTATTTTATATTATATATTATAATATAAATTTTTGTTAGGGGAGCAAACGATATTTTACTTCTATTGCACTGCTTAAAATCATATTGAGGTAGAATTCGTTCTAGGGAGATGATTATCAAGAATTTATTCTTACATCTGGGAGACGACGGTTAAATTCAAATAAAATGAAAGTCTTGACACGGTAACTGCTGAACTGTTCTCTCAATTAGTCCGATCTCAAGCAGTATGAGCTTAAATATTGGTTTCACTTCTATAGTATATACAAGTATATATCAAAGCAAACCTATATATATATATATATATATATATAAGTTAAGTGTTGGCGAAAGCAAAATGTCAATAAAGAGAAGA
>NW_027105265.1:179897-182451 GCF_000696795.3 Halyomorpha halys
ATATATACACACATATATATAAAATCTCTTTGGGTAAAATGTGTTAAAAAACAAAAAATTTGAAGTAGCCTTTCAAATCTTAAACTTATCAACGTTTTAGATTTATAAACTATTTAAGTTAGTGAAATCTTTTTGGTTCTAACAGGGTTTTATTTGATCTGTATCTATTTATTGAATTTGATTTATTATCATGCATATTTAACTAAACTATATATTTACATATATGGTACAAATTGAGATATGTTATTATTCTTTTCTATTCCTCAACTATCAACAATTACTAAATAAAGTTTAATAGAGGACTTTTGACAATAGACCTATCTTAACGAAGATGTTGATGACTAAACACCAGAGCAGTTGGACGGTCCAGTCTTCCATTAACCTTCTTCATTAGCGGCTTCACGCTCTTATCTTTATAGGTGTCCAATTTATTAAGCTGTCACATAAAGCAATGGTTCACCCATTGTCTAGGTGATACTAAGATATGGGTTTTTCACTTATCGTCTAATAAATTAAGGCTTGTCACATTTAAAATATTGTCTGTGGTAATTCATGAATATTATATCCATGCAAGAAAAAAAACAAAATTAATATATTAGCTTGAATATATAGCTATACTTACATTTAAGTATTAGAAGTAACTGATCTGTATATCAGTGTTAATTGTGTATTTGTTTAGGGAAAAGATTCCGAATAGCGAATCTTCCATATTGGCTTGAAAAGCAGTTGTACATACGACTGAAGTATGTTGTTTTTTTTGAGCATAACGATGCCATTAGTAAGGCTTGAATAAATAAATAAACGTCAAAATGCTATGATGGCTCAAGAAGAGATCATAACACCAAAAATATTGGAAGGGAATGCTTCCCAGGGCACTGTTATGGTATGACTGAAAAGATAGTTACTGGAAAGGGAAAAACTTTATTAAAATACTAAGTTGTGCCGCTCAACTTCATTGGGCTGCTAGTCACACAGCAGCTTATTTTAGTCTAATCAGACAATATTTTTATTCTTACGATAAATACGATAAGCCTAGACAAGTATACAATAATATAACAATAATTATAAACATTAGAAATAAATAACATAAAAACATGACTTTTTTTCCCCCTTTCTTTCTTTTTTTCCTTTTTCTCTGTCGTATTTTGGCTTCAACCCAATGTATCATTAACAGAACAATGGATAAAGTAGTGATAGATACATGAGAAAATATATGAAAGATATTTAAGTAACAAATTTAAATTAAAAAAAATCAACAAACTATGTTCAAATTAATATACAATAAATAATATTAAAAATGTATAAAAAAAAATAATAAAGTAACAAATAAAATAACAAATAAGATATGCAATGTATGCATGTCATCCTTCCTCTGGATGACTACATTACTCAATAATTTCCATGCATGTGGAGATGGATGTGGCATGCATAGCATGTGGACTTTCCGGGTCCAAGCTAAAAAACTCTTTTACGAAGTGCAACACAACAAATTTGATGATCAGTTTATTATACATAAAATAATAAATAATTCTTGTGAGTTTAATAACCGAATAAGACAACTATTGGCTATATAATATAAAAAAGGATCTTACAATGTTTTAATGATAATTCGAACTTCTATGCACTTAGTATTAAAAATAGAAGGATATGTGTAAGAAAATCTATCACATGATTTATTTACACAACGAAGAAAAATTTATAGTCAATTTCGAAACATTTGTCTCTAGTGACGGCTGAATGATCTTAAAATCTTTGATATCATCGAATAGATAATAGATAATATTTCTCTTGTATAATCTTATGGCTCCCTTCTAATTCTCTGGTAATCCTAGGTAGTAATAATTTCCTAGGATAATAATCCCGATGGATAATCCTGCTTGGAGAGTTAGGCTGCTTCAGGGTGGTATGTTAGGGTTCAATCAAGGGTAAAATTATCAATTACTCCGAATGAATAATTTATTATAATAAATTATTTCAACATTTCTTCTCGACTGAAAAATTTATAGTTTATTATTTTGTCTTATTTACTCTAGTAAAAGTATTTATTAATTTTAGCTGTTTTATTTGTAAATGTTACAATCTTTCTATAAATTACTGTAACCATAAAGATTGCGAAGTTTTCTATCAAATATTCAATGTATACAATATCTGAAAAGAATCAAAAATTAATACTAGAACATCTCAGATAGAAGAGTTAAATGTTTATTGAAAATGATGGTCCGTAACACATATTTCACACTTAAGAATTGAAATTTTTAAATAAACTGAATAAGTTTTAGATGTGGAGTTTGTCAAAAAATCTTTATTTTTAAGAAGTTCATATGTTAACTTTTGATGGAAATCAATCATCATTTATAGAAATATATGGATGATAATAAATCGAATTCAATAAGTAGATAACAACTCAAATTAAACACTGTCAGAACCAAAGAAGGTTTCGCTACCTTAAGTAGTTTTTAAATCCAAAAAATTGGTAAATTAAAGATTTGAGAGCCTACTTCAAACTAGTAAAAAAATGTTTGTAACATATTTTACTCAAAGAGACTATTATATA
>NW_027105265.1:182501-204823 GCF_000696795.3 Halyomorpha halys
ATATAATCTACAAGCTTTATATAAGCTATTCGATAATTAGGAACAATAACGGTAGGGGTCAATTATCCAGATGTTTTCTGAACTAATTATAAAGAAATTCTAATTGTTAGAAAATTCTAAGTTTTTTTTTAGTAACTATTTCACTTGTGTATGATGTAGTTAAAAGTTTTCCTGATTTGGTGATGTTTGAAGACATTAAAAGGATTACAAAGACCGTCTAGCTGATAGTTTTGGATGTGTATTTGTATTTAATGATTGCCTGAATGATTTTCTAGTAGGAATTAGATGTAGACTTTGATTAGGAAAGCAAAAGGAACATACAAGTCGAGGAAGCTTCAGAAACAATCGTTTGTTTTTCGCCGCTGATTGCTGTAATCGCAATGTAACTACAGAATTTATATACTAAACTGCCTAAGAAAAGGCAAAAAAGTTTCAACGAAAATTTATTGGGAGCAGCAAAACCTAATTTGTTTCAACAAAAACTAGGTATTAAGGAACTTTTCCACAAAATGCTTGATAAAATGACCTCGAGCATGAAATAGCTTTTATAAGCTCTTTTGGGAATAATAATATCTTTTAGTAAAATTTTCAACAAGAATTTTCACAGTTTCAAGATATTAAAGGAAGTGACGTCTCTCCATTCGGTACAATCATTGATTTGTTATGTTTTTTTAGATTGCATCGTTCAGCTGAATATTGCGATTTTTTAGTAATTCTCCTGAAATCGGCTGAACTTTTGAAATATATCGTAACTTTATCGTTATTTAAGCAGTCTCATTTAAATCATAAACAATAAAAGAAATAATCCCTTACTCGACTTATTTTGTGCAAATTATTTTTAAAATAGCCGAAATCCAACCTCCTGTCTCATTCCAATCCCATCAACAAAGGTTGTCTCCCACTATGTGCACGCACTCAGCAGAAGACTTCACCAGACGAAGTTATAACCAACATTTCGTTAATGTACAAATTAATTTTGTACTACTATTCATAATTATTCTACAGCGATTGTCACCGCGTATCCAGAGTGTAATGCGGGTCTACGCGATACAATATTTTGAGTCCCATCTTTTTAATTCGGTTTTCCGAATTATCTGATTATTTTTAACCATTACAAGTCTGGATGCCTTCAGAGTATTTGTTAGCCTTCGTACGGTATATATGCGTTCTGACACTTTTATGGTCGTCTGACATGTTTTTGTTATGTTAAAAGTTTTCAATATGTGGATCAATGAAGTTACTACAAAACTGTTTGAAGATAATGAAATTAATGATTGTATGAGGATTATCACATTATACTCATAGTTAAAACCGATAAGGAATGAAAAAGGAAATTGGAGCAGCCGTGAATATACGGTTATCGTGTTTTAAAAATTATTTCTGCAAATCTTGATTTCAAAGTAAAAAAATTAATAGTAGTTATCATTTAAACCCCTTCAAAATTGAACTTATTTGAAGCTGTTAAACTTTTTTTTTTTAATTTTTATTTTTATTTAATATCGGATTGGCCTGGTGGGCCTTACATGGTTGAGGTTCCATATCTATTTTTTTTTTAAACAGTTGATTATGATGGAGGAGAGGGAGGTATAGTCCTGAGTCTTGTACAAAAAACACTCCTAACTAGATACAACGTTATAAATTTAAAAAAAAAATGATGATAAAATAAATAGATAAAAATAATAATTGTAGTTAAGACAGAAAAATAAATTTTATGACATCTTTTAACTTTGAACTCATTCATATTTAAATTTACTAAATAGAATTAAGGATTAGGTACATCTAAATCTAAATTGAAATTACAATGAAATAACATTCACATTTTTATTCATGATTTTATGTTAGTCTCTATTAAATGTTTTCAGGTATTTGTACACGCTGAATTTCAAGAAACACGTAATTAAAAAAAAATTCAAACATAGCTGGTAAAAGATATATTTATTCAATTCGGTTCGTATCTAAATAGTGACTACATTTGATATTTTTGCTTATCCCTAAGTCTAAACCAATAATGGTTCTCTCTAAACAATCTCTCAAGAAAATGATTTTCCAATTATATTTATATATGCAGACCATAGGGGAAAAACAACTGTTGCCCAAAAATGTTGAATGCAAGGAAAACGAAATTTAAAGGAATTGAATACTGAAACTAGAACCATAATGGACTAAAATTGTGATTATAACGCACCTGGTTAAGTGAATATCCAATTAGTCACATATCACTATAAAATATAAATAAAGAATCGGCAAGTACGGAGCCAGAACGTTCATAATGTTCTATAAATGCCAGAACATTTATAACAAGTGTCAGAGAAACCAAAATACGAAACATATAGATTAATAAGCTGAAAAGTCTCAGGTGAGGTGTTGTTTTTTTCGATTTTAATTGGCCAATCAATTAAATGCATAGCGATTTTTTTTAATTGAAAAAAGTGAATACAGTTAGAAAAAAATATTGAAATTATTAAGATGGTCAATAAAAAATAATAAAAAATATGATCACACTCAATAAATAAATACATGGCTTAATAATATGCTATCGTATCAATACTCTTATATCGGAAGAGTACTGTCTTTATTTTAAATACAATAAAAAGATCCTGCCAAACATATACAAGCTTTAAACATTTTTATCTTGCCACCGAACAAACAGGGAACCTGTTTATGTTAATATCAGATAAAGCCTTAAGAAGTTTTTAGTATTAAAAAGCAAGAATATTTAGTGATTTTTCGACATAATCTTGGTGGGGATCTTGACAGAAATGAAGAATGGACTGGATATGAGAGATAGTGTACTTGTGTTTATATAACCGTTAGGTTTTATTTGTAAATCGACTGTTTCTTGTTCCGCATTTCTCTTCGCTACTTGGCTAATGCTTATCTTGATTTAAATAATAAAGATCTGCATTTTAAATTTTATTACTAAATTGAGAGGCTGAGGAAAACAAATATTGTGATCGATTATCTTGGATCTACGGCCACAACAGATGTTACAAGTTGATAAAAGAGATTAAATTCTATACATAAATTTTCGTAAACAATTCTGATGTTGAATCACTAAATGCATTAAATAGGTAATCCAAAATAACAGAACCTGAACAAATCATAAATGGTGAAGTAGGTAGATATAAATACAATTAGCAATTGCCCAATGTTTTACCAGGTTGTAACATTTATCAAATGAATTTTTAATTAATTTAAATATATATATAAAGAAGAAATTGGTAAACAAATATTTTAATTTTGGTTAGCTACAGAAAATTTTATTTAATTTAAAAATATATATATATAAAGAAGAAGTTGGTAAACAAATATTTTAATTTTGGTTAGATACAGAAAATATGATCATTTTTTATTAAATATTTAAATAGTAACAATAGCTTTAAAAAGTCTATCTACTGACTTTGATTGTTTTGCATTAGTTCTGACTTGTTTACTAAAGTATTATATAAGTATTGACGCTAAATCTATCGCAATCTAATTCTCAAGCTTCTAGTAATCGTGAGGGTCTTCTTTTAGATACTTAATTGTGTAGTATTGTAGTCCATTGAACTGATATATCTCCTGATTGGTGTAGAGTACTCATTTTTTAATGTCCAAGTGTAACAATGGAAGTATTCTTTCAAACAACTCACCCCTTGAAATACCAACTTCTTCTCTTAAGAGAATATATTTTTTAAAGGTGACATAGCAGAAAAATAAATATAGAGAATGATGTTTCAGTCTGCGCGCGCACAAGTCATTTTATTGACAGCTTTACACATTTAGACTACATAAACTTTTGAATAATTAGTGTGAACTAATTTGATGAAAAAATTTTGTGTATTGGTTTGCCAACAATTGCTGGACTTTCCGAAAAAATGTGTATAAACGTTATTTCATAAGTAAAATCAAAGGTAGGAGGAAAAAACACCAGTGCAAAAATATGAAACTTATACGTTACTACTCTAAAGGTAATTTTATGTTATATGAAAAATGTGATCTTAAAATCAATGAGATATTTCTCCCTGAATTATGACTAAAGATTGTTTAATAACAAGAGATATTAACATTTTAATGCCTATCTATTAAAATAGGTCAATAACTAAATGTTATTATAATTTATATTGCTAACAACAATTTTAATAATATTTAATTTTGTCTACACTGATTCGTTGACATTTATTCGTTCATCAGTGAAACCAATAGCCATTAAAATGTTAATAACGGAAATTATATTAAAATTTTCCTAAACGCAGTGTTGATAATAACATTTAGGTGTAAACGTACCTTACACTATCGAATTTTGCTCGGCTTCAAAGGTCATTCGAGGTGGGTGAGAAAGAACTTATGTCCGTTTCATAACCTCTAAAACACAGTTATGGAGATGTTTTCGGAGTAGAGATACCATGAAAGTCGAAATTGATTTCAGTAAAAATGTATACAATTTTTTTTCGCGTTTTTGCATTTCTTCACCCCTTCAAATTAAGTTAGAGGGTTGAAAATTTGTGTTGGATTTAGAGTGCCATCTGGGCTCTAAATTTTTTTCCACTTCACCTGTCATTTTGTTCTACTGTTCAACCTCTCTTCACCAAATTGCGTTAGGGTGCTGACAATCTGTATGTGAACTGATTTGATGTTAAAGAAATGCCTTTTCTACACTCACCCCCTCTAGTTTATATTGAGTTTCATAAGCCTTCATGAAACAAAGTCACTTTTCATCTATTTTCTCAAGGAAAAAAAAGGGAGAAATAAGACCTAAGCAGTAGAGCGTATCTTCTACTCAGCTGTTTTATGGTTTAAATTAAATCTTGGTTAATAATATCCTCTATCTCTTTCTACCCAACGCTGCATTAGCAGGTTTATTTAATAAAAAAATAATAGTAAACCACATAAACCAATCATATTACGAGGGCTGAAGATTTTATTAAATTCATGATATGGCTCTTTTGAGGATCCTTTAAAATCCTCGAGGTCTATTATGTGTTGAAACAGGCATTCAAACTAGTACTGTAATAACTGGAGTTAACGATTGCCTACAGAGGCGTATGTCGTTTTCTGGCTACGTAACACCAAAGCTATATTTTATATTCGACAGCCAGCTAGAGAGGTTTGCGATTGACGGCTTCATCAAAGTAGTGATCAATTCAAATGGCTTACGACTTGATTACCATAAAGAGGTCTTTGGCTTCCTCCTACCCAGCACCTCACAATGCATTTGTCAGTGTTCTTTGGGTAGCATTAAAAGACTTTATAAAGTTTATCAGGGTTAGGTAGTCGATAAACAAACAATGATTTCTTCGCCCACAAACAACTAATTTGAGACAAATATACAAGCAGTGATCAAGCTCTCATTGTTAAAGAACATCCTTAAGTCTTTAGAACAAAAAAAATATCAAGGATCTTATACTTATAGTATAAATTATCTGTAATTTTTTACGATAGAAAAACAGACACAAAATATAATTTTATATTAATAAAAATTACGTGTTACCTATTCAGTTATTGCTAGCCCAGGTTTATTAGATTCCTTTATTTCTTGATGACTATGTGCCGTCCTTACACTACAGAACAAGGTCACAGCTACAATCACAATTTATTTGTTCTTAATAACCACTAAATGAAGTGAAGGAATAAACTTCCTTATCTGTCTGAGATAATGATTTAATAGAAACAATTTAAATAGATAGACGATAGATCGCACGCCATTGTCTAATAACCCAATGAAAATTAAATTAAGATTCCAAAAAATGTCGAAGTTAGGTGAGTGGAAGGGAATAAATACGTATATTAGAACACTCAGTGTATTAACTAAGTGCACATAAAATGAAACAATGGAAATAAAATAAAGGCAAATTCATCAATATTAATAAACAAAGTGATAATTAATAAACAAATCCTTATAGTGTCTTTATTAAGATTAGGTGAAGTCAGTATTCCTATGAATATTATCTTGCCGGATGTTTGGATTTGTAGATTAAATTTGAGAATATTACACGGAGAATACGTAATGCTATCATTCAAGATTTTATTGCCTCTATTGAAACTGCCTCTACTTCTGTATCGATTCCCAACAACCAATTTGTATACATTTATTTTATTTCAGCTTAAAATTGTGATATTGAAGCAATATCCTCTAAGGAGTCATTGCTCAAGCTATTCCTCATAAATTTATATTGTGAATGAAAAATCATAATGTATGGAAGTATGCCAACAAGAGGTTAGTCGTTTCTTTTTATGAAAAATATTTCTTTGGGCTATAAAGTAATCATTTTAATTTACGGTTCTTTTGCTTTTTTTCCTTGCAGCGATGACAGATGCATCATTATTGCAGGTTGTCGGCTTCTTCAGAGATTTCTAATTTAGATATCGCCTCAGATAGCTATAAACGCTGAGACATTATATGACTCGTAAGTCCGCCTGTAAGTGTGAATCTGTATAAAGCAGCATACAGATGACCCTTGCTTGGCACGGACCTTGAAGACGCTCATGCTGGGATGTGTCTTTAAGACAATACTCCTATTATCAACTTATTATTGACTCGTTACGTTTACAGTTTTTGACGAAACTAACCAAACCTAAAAAAACAAAATCGTTTTATAATTCAATTCTTCTTAAGAATTCGCCATCATAATTGAATAATCATGAAAGATATTTTAATCTCCTCGATCGGACTATAAAACTAAAATTTCTTATGGGATATTTAATTTTGTGCTGATTTTGTTCCTATGTGTTTTTGTATGTCCTGCAGCGTTTGCACATATATCATAAAAAAACGTTTCCGGTTTTCGGAGTTTCGCGCCTTCGAAACGTGTTAGATCAAGTTGTATGATATGAATTGGTCTCAAAATTTCATTTGCTATCAGGATCTGCAAGCAAAATGTTCACACTACATTTTGACAAGAAATTACAGAGTTAGATGCACTGGACATCTGAACTAACTGAACGAACAAAAGATAGCTCACATGTCACTATTATAACCTGGCGAAAATCAAATTTCAATTTCAAAAATTTTATAGGTGGAGACGGGTGAACATAGTGGGACTTCTTGTGTAGATCTAATTCCTCTAAAAGGAGATCAGGTCGGTTGAGGAACATAAAGACCTTATCATTCTCACATATGTAATATTGGGACACTCTTGTAAGTATTTGAAAAACCGCTGCCAACTGCCGAACAGGAGTCAAGAGTACCCAGATGCTATCCGAATTCAATAAGCATGAGATGGTATCTTTATGTTGCGCTCCAGGCGTGGCGCCAGAGAGATCCCTCAGATACTCGCCCAGGTCTCATTTCGTTAATCCTCTATCGCCTTGAGCCAATCGTCCCACAATCATTATAATTTATGAAAATATTCATTAGCGGTGACCTCCTCAGCCTCCAAACGTTTAAGCTTCTTATAGAACAAGAGATGCTATCGGTCGCAACGAATATGCTTGTCGTTCCCTTCTCGTCACACGGCCGAGATCTGTTACTGTTCCAAAGATTATCGCACACGTCGGAACGATTATGTTTAGATAGCGGAGAGGATGAAAAACGTCTTTGGCGGGAACAAACGCAGAACGAGCCAGAACAGTTATCGATAGATCCTTTGATGGGATTTTAAATGTGTTCGGGTTACTATTTCACATAACCAATTATGCGGAATAATTCACCTGTGAATTTCGGTTGGAATTCTTTGATCATTGGTACCTAAGATAGATGGTATGGCGTTCTGATACAAATCCATTTTCTAGACAATTTGTTAAACGAAAAACATAATGTATAAGCTCGCGTGCTGTCCACCGGTGGACACACAGAGGCTTTGCCTCAGGAAAAACGGATTAATTTATCTTTAAACTAAGATACCGTATAACAAAAGTAAACATTGTTATAGCTAAAAACTAAAACATATTTTGAATACTGTCATAATTCCCGAATTTCACCAGTAATTAGTAACTTCATAGCACTTTTTATTAGTCAAACTTCTAGTAGTGGGGCAGGAGGCGAGACTTAAGCGAGATAATTTTACGAATGTAAAACTGTTACTGTTCCTAAGATTATCGCACACATATTATTGATATTGAAATAAACAGAAAAGCATTAAAAAAAATAAATATAATAATAATAATGTATGGAACATAAGCACTTTGTAAAAAGAATGAATTGAGAAAGGTGCCAGAAAAATTATAAAGAAATTATTCGCACAATATAATTATTTATATCCTTTTAGTGTGAAAATATCAAATATTGATTATATAAACACCAAAAATTAATGAGATAGAAGAAAATATGATATATTCATATCCAGGAACTGTAAAATCACATACTATAGTATTTTGTAGTAAGACTGCTAAAAAACTTTTAAAGTTAATTACTTTGACATATTTTATTTTTTTAATGAATTAAACTGATACTGATTTATTAATTATGACAAAAAATACTGATGCATAATTAAATTAATTTATAAATGAACAGTATCTTATTGTTGATAATTAGTAATGAATCAAACTAATTATAAAAATTTGACTTTACATGTATCATTGCTAACAATCAAAAAGTCGACGCAGGTTTTGCCAGATATAATTGTTTTTTGATGTTTTATAAAAACATTTTGGATTTTCTAATTGAAAAATTGAAACGTTGAATTTGTGAATTAAACCACAATTCGGCTCGAAATAAAAATAAGGCTGAAAATATTCATTTTTAAAAACATAAATGATATTTATGGACAGTTAAGCAGAATCTGGTCATGATAAAGCCAGCTCTAATATACGGCTGCGAGTCCTGGGCATTAACAGGCACCCAAGAAAGCTGAACTAGGAGGAGATATGAACAGAAAGTCCTCAGTACTAGCGATTTGGGATCAGAGCCTTAACACATGGAAGAGATGAACTAATAATAAACTGCTTGCAGATAATGGTCAATCAAAATATCATGATATGAAGGCAAGGTGATTATGATGGGCGCCTCTACACAACAATGAATGCAATATAGTAGGCATGAAAACACGCGGGAGGCTAAGAACCAGATGGATAGACAGAATTAAAAAAGATGCTAAAAAGCTGCATTAAGAAAACAGGAAAGCAGTAGCCCAAGATAGGCAGGTGTGGAGAAGGAAGCCTTGTTCGGACTGCCAAAGATCTACAAGGCCTGTAGAGGCAACCAAAAATAAATAAATAAAAAATAATCTGTGAAAAACATAGTTCAAACTATTGCTAATGTTGTCCTTTTTCAATGTTTTTTTTGGCTTTATAAGAAATTTAATTACCTTCCAAATGATCAGAAAATAGACCAAATACTTTATATTTTTTGATTTATTCGCAAATAAAATTTTGTTTTTCCTACTTTTTCTCAAAGATTTATTTCATGCACAGGATCACAGATTTGATGCGCAGCTACAAGGGACCTAAACCTGCAAAATAAAAAAAACGGTAATCTATTTCAGGAAATAATGTTTATAATACTTTTTCTTTCTGTTTAGTATATTCTTTTATTGAATATTTTGGGGTAGTAATTAGTAATAATAAAAAAAACATATCATAATTTTTCTTTATTTTCATAAATTTAATGCTGAATCGAATGCCGCAAGAATGAAGACGATCGGATGAACAGGGAGCGAGTTATGATAGAAAATGTCCAAATGCTTTTTTTCTCCTTTTTCAAATTTTTCGTTATCAAGGGTGAAGGTAAATAAGTAATCAATTATTAATTTTGATAAAATATTAACGGAACTATGGCTTACCGACAAAAAACCCGTTTAAAATCAATGTATAAGGATTATTAGAAGCTAGAAAACCTCTTTAGCTTCTAATAACAGATCGACGTATTCTTTCTTGTTGAAGCAACAAAATGATCTCTTCTAAACATTTTCGCTCATTCTGAATATATTGTCTTAATGAATTCATTGCTTTATTGCCACCTGTATAAATCCAACACGCCTGTTTAAGTACTACGTCCAAATAATTAGTCGTTAATTAATTTTAGTAAATAATAGTATAAATAGGAAATATACCGTTATTAGAAATGGTAAATATATTATTTTAAATTAGTTAAAAGACTATTTAATATAATTTCTAGTTAAAACTGCCATTTATTGTCTTGTGCTTGCACTCAGTGCGTAGACAAATAATCTGTCCGGCCATAGAATGTTAGTAAATAAATGGTAATTTAGCCGGGATTGAATATGTAGAGAGCGGTTCCCACAAGAGCCAAGGATGAGGAACTGCCGGGGGATATAGAGAGGTACCTGAAGCGGGCTCAACAATAAGAGAATACATTAGGAGCTACGTGCAGGGCATCCCAGTTCTCCTATCCAGCTCCCATCAATACACATCACTGCGTCTGTCTCCTATCTAATGGAGTGCCAAACTGGAAATAGCCGCGATCATCTTAATGCAGGCCTGGAGTATGCAAAATCTAGGAGCCGATAACTATGCTGAAATTCTTTTATTTGCGAAGCTAAATGATGGAAAACCTATGTTAGAACCTATGGTGGAAAATCTATCCAACCTAAAGATAGATGGATGTCCCAAGCAGCTGTGCTGATCTCTATCCATTCTCCGTATCCTCATACTTTCCCTTTACTAAGCAATGCGGAGTACACTGAAAGTACAGTTATATTTTTCTGCCATAATTAAAACAGTTTTAATTTTCTTTCGTTTTTTTTTTTCAATTGCCTACTTAAAATAAACTTATAAATAAAGCTCTTTAAGAAAAAAAATTGATTCTATTAAGGTATGGCTATTGGTAAAAAAATTACTCCTTGTCGGGTAAATCGTGGTGGAGAATTATTTATTTTTTGTTGGGAGATGGAAGTATATTTTGGATATAATAATCCGGAAATAAAAATTGGTATAAACAACAACATTTAATATTTAAAAAGTAAATAACATTAAATTTTTTAAAAATATTTATACTTAAGACTTTTATCGATTTTCGTTTTACAAAATCATCAATTTCTCAAAGTTTGTTTCTTATTCATTCAGCAATAAACTTCTCCATATTTCTAGAAGCAATCGTATATCATTCAGTTCATCAGTTCATTCTCGATTCGTTCATATCGTATGAGGGGACTCGTTGAAAGTAATTAGGGGGCCGTATGAATCCGAGAACATAGACCTGCAAAGCTGGCACTCATCTCGTTTATGGTTGAAGTAAAAAAAAAAGAAATTTTTAACTTTATGTTTAGAAAAATATATATTTTTTCTATTACGAAGTTAATCAACAGTATCATTGTATAGGAACATCAACAAACGAAGTATTGTTTTACAGCTTAGGATTAAATTCAAAAATGAATTTATATTTTAAGCTAACATTAAAAATAACAGCCCAATGGAGGTGCCCCGGATATATAGAGTCATAAAAAGGCACGGCGTTGCGTATTTTTAAATAACAAAAAGCTAATCAAATTAAAAATTTAGCTATAAGTTTAATTACTTCTTCATGTGTTATTCGGTGTGCTGATTCTAGATATAAAATAAAAAGGGGTGATCTAAATAAAGTTTTTAAATGCGTTTTGTGGTATTTAAAATAAAAATATATATAAAATTCAAAATGATTGTTTTGTTTTTTTGGTACTAATGTGACAAATATGTGCTGTAACAGAAAAATAACTTTTAACGCTTTCCACAGTAAACTAAATTTAGTGGAGATTCTCACGAGGAAAATTATTATAGTTAATAATAGTAAAGTTAAATTATAAGTAGTATCAAATCCATTTAGCATTAATTTAAGAATAGAATGACGCACAGCTTGTCAAGCTAGGAGGACTGGATATTCAATAATCTATCCGCATAATTACATTGCAAAAGTACCGCAACATTGGTAACAATTTAATTTATGAATTTAGGTGTTTCGTTAACTTCGTATTCTTAAATTAGGGTTTCAGAGTAAACTAAAAGGTAATACATCGCCTAAAATTTTAGGACATTCGTTTATTTTTAAATGAGGATCAGTTTCCCTTAAAATACTTTTATACCGTAAAATAATTGGAAGCATTCATTACTGGAATTATAATTTTGTATTTTATTTTATTGCTTACTTTTCATTGAGTAACAGGAACTAATATAACTGAATAGCATATTTAATGATAGGTTGGACACTTTTAAAGGATCTTACTGTTAATAAATTTAGATATTATTTTCAATTTCATATTATTTTTGCCATATTAGCTCCTGATGAATACTCACCAAAAGCATCTAGAGAAACATTTTCTCTATCACTAGAAGAGTAGTCAAAATAGTTCAAAATCCAAATAATCCAATTTGGCAATACTACTCAGTTCTCTTCATTGAATATGGATAATTGACTAAGTCTAAAGTTGGAGTTAATCTTTCACCTTCACGACATCATCGGCAACGTGGATTTGAGAGAACACGAACGCAACTATTTCTATTTTGTCATGGTTTATTAAGAATCTGAAAGGGCTGTTATCTAAAAGTGACGACAATTTGATAATTGCGCAAGCTATTGTCTGATTGGTCGCATAAACAGTTTTATCTGTCACCGAAGAGTAGAATAATCTGATTGAGCTGGAAAGGTCAGTCAGGTGTCGAAAGGGCCGGAGCTTTCTCAGAGATCATCTTATCTTTATATGTGCCTATTGTCTACTGGTGATCCTATCGAACTGACATTTTGTCGCTAACATCTCACGAATGTTATATATCCTTATAGGTGAATGATAAATATTGTTTTTTATTTCTTTTCCATTTTATTGTTCATATATATTGCGAGGAGTAAATAATTTTGCCGCATTTGTAATAGTAGATGCTACAACGTATTTATGAGGCGTTTATTACAAGAGCGGTCAAGTCAAAAATGGAGTGAGTAGACCAGCAACACTTTAGATAAAGTTTTTGATTAGATATAATAGATTTACCTGTTTAAATTATTTAGTCCAAAGTACATTCAACTATTCATATGATTTGAAATTAATAAACCGATGAAACAATCAATTAATTTTTTTATTTTATGAAATTATTACGGCGATAGAATAATGTTTTTAAAAAAAAATTTATTTCCATTTAAACAAATATGTGTTTATCTAAAAATATTATAAGAAGAAAAAATTAAATTAAAAAAATTAATATAATAAGAAAAAATTATTGTTCCTATATTATCCGTACGTTCTTTTATTAATTAAAGGGAACTGTTGTTTGGAGGTTGTAATTTGATTTTATGTTTAATTTAATTAACATTTATCTACTTTAATATATCTCAATAAATTATTCCCGTCTATCAATAAAAATAACTTTGGAAAACAATTGAGCAATATTTCTTTGTTGTTGAGAACTCCTATATTAGTTAAACAATACTGTTTATTACTTTTAATTTGAATTAAATTTTATTTAAAAAGCAAATGATCTAATCATTAAGTATGTGTTGATCTTTTGGATGCAAATACCTAATATACCCATTTTTCTTATTATTTAATTTTTTTATTTAACAAATATATATATTTTTTTATTCTAGCTAAATATTATAGAGTATCTAAAAATTGTAAATTATAAATATATTGCAAAAATCTTTCAGACACCTAAAACTGTAATTAAATATCTACTTCCTAATTCTTAAAATATTGATTATCCTCCCAGGACCTTTTTTTTTTTTTGTAATTTGTATTTTCGGTAGGCGCCATTTATCTATGTTTGCATTGTAGATTTTTCTGCAACCTAAAAAAAGTTTTCAGCACGAAATATTAATGGTTTTTTAAAAAGTGTTGTAGTGTTATTGTCAGTTATTGATGGAAAATTTCACCTGTAACAAAAATTATTATCGATAATTTATTTATTTTTATCTATTTAATTTAATTTATCTATTTAAGTCAGAAATCTTCTGTATATAACCCAAGATCCCAACGTGAACCGTTAATCGAATAATCTATTTCAGCACGAAATTCCTGTCTTAAAACAGAGGATATTAAAGCCGTAGTACTTTATCGACCAGGATAGTTTTTTTCTTAAAACTCCTATTCAATTTTTTTTCACCCTTCTATTAATTTTATTAATTATAACAAAACCATATGTATACATAATGGACATAAATGTCACCCCCGGAAGAGGAGGCTTAAGATAGTTTAATCGAGCAATATTTAAAAAATTGAAAACGGCGCGAAACCCGCCACTCCTGCCCTCTGTGGTAGCCTTCCTTATCTTATTTTTCAAACAGACAATTATAGCGAGTTGGTTGGTCGATGTACGAAATGTCACAAGCTCACAAAAGGAGATCATAACACAAACAAAGGCCATCCATCCCTGCCGGACCCGCCCCACTAAGACCCCCAGGAAATGACGGTCCAATGTCACTTTTAAAATATCTGCTTAATTTGGGAAGAGGAGACTTAAAGATACAGCGAGAAACCCGCCACTCTCGCTCTCCGGAGTAGCCTTACTTATCTGAATTTTCAAACAGACAATTATAGCGAGTAGGTTGGTCGATGTACGATATGCCACAAGCTCACAAAAGGAGATCATAGCACTAAAAATATATCAATCCTTATCGCTGGACCCATCCCACCTAGACCCCCAGGGAGCGCGGTCCTATACCACTTTTAAAATATTTGCTTATAACTGGAAGAGACTTTAAGATAGAATGAAACCTGTTTCCTTTCCACCATCAAAAAAAGAAATTTGTTAATTATTACAGTAGAGTAAATTCCAGATTGCACAAGAATCAATAAACCGTCGCAAATTCAGAAACTTATTAGCGGAATTTTACTGCCATATTGGATTCTATGAATCAATAATTAACGGGAAAAGGAAAACGTTTTAGGGAAAAAAGTTTATTCTCACTTGTTAGAAAGTATGCCTGGAATGAACTGTATCTGAAAAAACAAAGAGTAGTATTATGAACAATTAAAAAACGCTTCACCTAGTCTATTCGTGATATTCAGAAATGAAAAGGGAGGAAAAAGAAAAAAAATTAATTTCTAAATAAACTAACTTATATATTTATGTCAGGAGCATAGCGATTCCCTAACATAATCAGATAAAAAATAGTAAAACGACAAAGCCTAAGGGTAATGGTTCCCATTCCAAAATGTTTAGGGCTCACAAAGCCAGAATCTGAACTATTCCCGACCAACTTCACTCCTGACTTGGCACAAATGAGGGCTCTTGTTGGAAAACATTCAATAATTAGGTTACATAAGAGTTCCTTCAAAGGCCCATTAATAAAATATTCACTTAATAAAACTTTCCAGCTCTAAAACACTGGTTAAGGCAATAATAAAACACTGGTTGTTTTAATAATAATTCCTCATAATATTAATGCTATTGAGCCCTTCCCGCGGCCCGCTAAAGATTCTTGCGGCCTACTACGAAGGTTTCGTAGCGCACCCATGGATCATGGACTACCTGTTGGGAACCATTGCTAATGGAATAGTATCAACAATAAAAGAGTTATTACTGCCAATAGACGGAATATTTAGGAAAGAAAGGTTGAGGAGTTGAAAAAGAAATTTGGAATGAAAACCATTTTTTTTTAGAACTAAGAGTGACGCAAGGATTTAATAAAAAATAATTTAATTTAAAAAAAAAACTCGGAAATAATTCTACCCTATACCACTATTCCTACTAAGAGATGGGAGGTTATGGCTTATCACCTTGAACATGTTAGTGAGTCGTTACTGAAATTGTCCTCTATGAATAACGAAACTATCTAATAAATAGTTGAGTGCATTCCATTATACATTACAGAAGTTTGCAAGTAAATTAAGTCGCATGCATATGTGACTATAACCTTATAGTAAGCTCTTTGCATCCATATGTGTGAACTTAAAAAAAAAAAGTATGTTAAGGTTTTTTTTTTTCAAAAAATCAGGGTTTCTGTCAGTTGTGGAAGGCACTCGACCAAGTTTCATTCTTTATGGACACATCAGTAACAACCCACTAATATCTACAGGTGACTAACCTATTCTAACCATGGTGGGAGGTCAAGTTTTTCATTTTGTGAGACCGCTACTTAATGAAAAAAGTTAACGCCCCAGGCCGGATTCTACCCGGCGCCGCTCGCAGACCTCAGACCAATAGACCTAGGCTTAACCATCTGAGCTACGGTCCACTAATATGTTTAAGGATATACACAATAACAGCCTATCTCTTAGAAGAATCAGGTGTGTAGAGTTATATCAGTTGTCGGTTTTACTTTAAATTAAATTATTGTTTACTTTAACGTTTTTAGTTTTTCATGTATATTTTTTTCTATTCTCACCATCTATGTTACTAGAGAGTTAAATTAATGTCTTTAAATATTGTAATAAATTCCTCATGATGAAAAAACAAAACAAATACATGCATAATTCGGGATATTACATCTCATTCATTCGTTAATATCAAAAGCACTCATTTATTTGGGGGTGACGGTAACGTGCCTGTCTGTCAACCCATAGATTGCGAGTTCGAGTCCTCCCTATCCGGGATTTTTTCAAGCTTATAACAATACAATACTCACTCACTTCCCCCCGGGCAATTGTGGGGCCCGTCAGCCAATGGGTGGCACTCACAAAAATAGGCATGGGAGTGACGGACCCACCCTAGGAAAATATAGTTAATTAATTAATTAAGTACATCGCGCGAGACCTTGGACCTCCGCGGTCTGTCGCGCCAATAAACAACAACTCATTTATTGAAATATTGTTATTTTATTTAGGAATGTTTTCCTAATTTTCAATAATTTATAATCTAATTTAAGGCTTAGTGTACACATTTGAAGGAAAAAGATTTGTTAACATTTATTTGATGACCCAATTTAATATATTCGAGATCATTTTTTTAATTTAGCTATTTATTAAATTCATGTTCGCTATCGTAATTTAGATACAGAATGAATAACTATAAGGGCAATCTGAATAAAACCGTCGTGTAAACGTCCTAAGGATAGATGGAAACGTATGGAGTTCAGTAGGCCGGGATCGAACATCCACCTTCACTAAACATTTCTACTCCCTGAATATCAGAAATAGTCATAGAGGGGAAAAATATTTATTAAATTTTATATCATTGATAGTATAATAAAAATGTATGGATTGACCAATGCAATGGTAATTATTCCGCCATCGGTTTTGAAACACTCGATTCTACAACTAACTCAATGCTATTACCATGCGGTACATTTGAACCATATTATAATTACAATAAGACGCAGTTACAGGAGGCAAATGTAAATGAAAGTGGAGTAAGAGGCCGAGAGTAGCCAATAAAGTGAGCAGGGTTAGCGGGACAGAGATCGGCGCTCAGTTAGGCCGATAATCAGACACGATAGGGACTAGAGACGATAAGGGGACAGTGTATGTAAACTAGGGACCACCGCGGTCCCCAGTCACGACCCCTTAAAATATATATTGGCTAGCCTTCAGTCCGATTCTATCTTAGCCACCGTCTATCTTGTCTAATGAGCCTTACCAGCTTGTAGGGGAGTGGGTCAGCTTGGATAACTAGTCGTTCTCTTCGATCAATAGGTCCTCATGTGACAAGTACCTAGTCTGAAATATGGAGATTGTCACTTTTCGATTGTAATAGCCAGTCCTTGGGCCACAGACCTGTTTCAAAAGTGATAGAGACGGCCATCAATACATTGCCTACTGTCATGATTAAGCTTTGTACACTATTTCACCAATTACTTACAAAAACTAAATTGATGAACAAAGTTATTACCTAAATTCTTTTCCTAAATGTTTCATGATTCTTCTTAAGATCAAGCGGCCCACTGAACTATTAATACTGCTCAGTTAATAGCTTGTTAATTTAGAGCTGGTTGGAAATTATTACTGAAGAACTGACAGAGATCCATTGTCTTCCTGGAGCACCATTACACAGAATAAAATGGCCCAATGACACCGACTAAATGATTTCGGCTGAGCTTTCCAATCAACCGCGGCGGAATACGAATTAATCCTCATTCTGTTAAAATAAAACGTCACTCGTAGGAAATTAATTAACAGCTATAAAAAAAGTCGACCTTTTTCATTTGGTCTGAATGGGCCATTACCATTTTTTCCTTGGCGGCTATTGTAAGGAGGTGTTGTATAATGGGCTGGCTATAAAGTGTAAATTGATTTAGAAGAGAGCTCTACTAATAAGGGCTCTATAAGCTGGAACGGATCAGCCCTTGTCGGTTGCTTTGAATGCTTCTTCTGAATATGCATCGTCCCAGGGCATTTTGTCCCCTCAGTTATGTATAAATACTCCTGATTGTTATGAATTTGTATAGAAGAATGTCTATTAGTGACGTAAACGTTGGCTGAATGTTGTTATATCCTAACGTTCATAATTTTATATTACCTTGTCAGTTATGAAACTATTTCCTCTGCCACGGTGTCGATTTTTCTTCGAGGAATTCGATTCATGGGATCGTAATTTTTTTATACCAAAGTTTTAGGATAATTAAGAATTAATTGAAAAACAATAAAAAAAAAAAAGTATAAACCACACCAAAGGCTATAAGATAGACACCAAACATTTAAATATTCATTAGTAGAACTTAATAAACAAATAAAAACCATAATTATGGACAAATTAATTAGAAGAATCTAATAAAACATTTTTTTTAGGGCCGCCCATAGGTCAGTAGTTAAGACACAGTCTTACCAATTTAATGTTTATTGGCGGTGCCGGTTCGAATCCGGCCTGGGACGTTGACTTTTTTCATTGAGTGGCGGTCCCACAAAATGAAGAATTTGACACCCCCTTGGTTGTTAGGCAGTATAGGATTCCAATGGGAGTCTTGGCCGAAAAAGAAAAAACCAACAAGATTTTCTTCCTGTAAAACATGACACAGTGGAGGATAATTAAAAATGAATACAAATTAAATTAACGGAATGGGAGGTAACATTCTTGTTATTCTTCAAGGGCATTATTGATAAAATAATGAGACCTTGCGTAAAATAACATGCATGTTTCTGGATATGCTTCCGGACAAGTATGTTTTTTTCCGCTGTTTTCATGTTTCCCCCTTCGTTATTTGTTATTATTTCATAGTTATAGTGTACAGACGATACTAAAATCTCAATTTTGACAAAAATGGAACCTCATCGTTTTTCCATTGGAGCCTTCATATGTATCAAGGTATTTAAAAATATTTAGTTATTGCCTCAACTTTCAAGGACCATTGAAAAAAAAATCTAAACCATACTTTCATTGTCATTCAAAAACCCTCAATGATTATTTTTATTTCCAGTGAAATTAAAACAATTTTCTATTTCATACGAAGTATTATTTTTCTGAAGAGCCGGCAGTGTTCAAATCTGAGATTTTCCGTTATATTCGTATATTTTTTAATGACAGTAATATTTATGATATATTAATTTACTTGTCCAAATTTAGACGATTCGATAATATTGTAAATTTAAATAGCAATATCTAAAAATACCATTCAAAAGTTTCACATCTGGTTTAACTAATGTCTTTTAATCATCATGAGAGATAGATGACCGTGGATGACTTATACGAGGAGAAGATAGTTGAGGGATGCGGTCAAATTAAAACACAAATAAGTTGAAGTAACCTATTTAATCGTGCTAACGTTACGGCCAGAATTTCTAGTCTTCATCAGGGCTAAGAACAGAACAAAATAACAACCAATGAATATAGAAAATAAAAAAGAAGAAAATATAAACAGAATGACATAAAGTAAGTAATTGTACAGAATGGAATTAATAAAATAAATTGATGAGAGAAGTGGAAAATAAGATATTTACATAAGCAATTGAATAAGTAGGTAAAATGATTCCATAATTCCAAATTCCAATAATTCCATTCTGTACAGTTATTTACTTTATGTCGTTCTGTTTGTATTTTCTTCTTTTTTATTTCCAGTATTCATTGGTTGTTATCTTGTTCTGTTCTTAGCCCTGATGAAGGCTAGAAATTCTGGTCGAAACATTAAATAAGTTACTTCAACTTATTTGAGTTTTAATTTGACCGCACCCACCAACCATCTTCTCCTCGTATAATGTATTTTAAAATTATTCTCATCAAGAACATGTTCCAGTAAAAGGAAAAGAAAAACAAGTCAGAATATGAATCGCCACATATTCCTTTATAGGACAAAATCACATTTTTTAAAATTAATAGACCTTTCCCACAATGGGGGCCATCCCGCCGTCCCATATACAAATAAAGAGGGTTCAAGTCCTTCGGTAATGAGGTTGGACCATTGTGTGGAAACAATAGTCTCGGATGACCATACCGAAATAGGTACAATTACATTGGCATTTACTAGAGGTGGTTAGGGGTTAACACGACCGCTCCTTGAATTGCTAAATAAACACCTCTTAACCAATTTTGCCATATCTGTTGGCTGGGTTTTCTTTTCCCATCTGGCTGTGATGTAGTGTTTTTGTATTACGTGCTGACGCCTCTTACCGCACTCGACCAAATAGCTACACGTCACCACTTCTCAAACAGATATATCTCTTCTTTTATTAATACCTTTTTGGGGAATTAAAATTTCGGCTCACGTCAGTACCAAATGTGTACGATTTGTCACAGGCTGTGAAAACATTAGCTTTTTGAAGATATTTGCTTTCTTGGACCTGACTCTCATTATTAGGAGGTCAAGGGAGCTTTCAGTTGTTAACTTATGGCTTTCTTGCCTCCTTCCATCCCCAACTTCCAAAGTTATTTTGATTTTTATTTAAACATTATTTATTAAAAAAATATTCCTTTCGAGAAATATCCAACAGTAATGTTTAACTACAAATCTGTGTCAATATATCTGACCTGAACAGTTGATATACCTGTATATGTCTTATACGAAAGAAAACATTTTACAAATTACTGACACTTTTTTTTTAACGACCGTTCTATGCTGAACTATGTAAACAAACAATAAAAATTTGACTCTTTACTGAAATCAAACTTGAATAGTAAAATCTATTTATTAAGCTCAAACTACATAAAAAAAAAATCTATAATAAAAATACTCGACACGACAATTTTCATTACCAGTTATCGTACAGTACATAAACATTTAATACAATTATTTTAACTTCTTATCTAGAAACATCCTAATCCAATTCTTCAAAACAATGATTCTCCCAACTACATAGATATCCGAGAAGAAATAAATGCAATTGGCCAGATTTAGCTAATTTTTTCATTCAAACTGTATTTTTAAAAAAAGGTTCTAGTAATTTAATGTGAATAATATAATATTATTTTTTTTTCTTTTTAGAAATCCGAGAGGGACACGAAATTTAGCGACAAAAGTGTTAATAAACAACTAGATAATGTCACGCTTATCTCAGTCTGGTGTTAAGTCAACGAGTCCAAGAACTGACTCAATTATAAAACTTGCAAATGACGAATTGATAGCTGAGCGGGTAAGGAGAGAGTCCCAGAACGCTTAATTCAGAAGCCTGTGGGCTATTTTACATTATTTTTTACTTCGTGGTGGCTAAGAGAATTCAATATATACATTCCCATTCTGGAATTGTAAAGGTCTTCAATAAAAAAAAAGATTTAAACAGAAAAAAAAAAGAAAAAAATATCTTAAAAATCTTCTATATGTACTGTTGAATTTAAGGTTTGTTTTTTCCGAATATATATTTATATATTTTCAGTCTATTTAAAATTATTTAATTTAAAATTAAGTGATGTAGAGACCATAAAATAGCCAATTTTAATTTGACATACTGTCCAGACAGCGATTTAATTAGATGAACTAACAAAAATCAACATTTCACTACATGCTACGGTATTGTATTCGTTAAGGATTTCATGAAATTGAGATGTTCAGTCATAAAACGTGATTACTGAAATAAAATGAATATTTGGTATTAGAGGTTTTTAAAAGGCTGATTTTATTTATTGTTAAAAGAATCTTCACAAAATTTGTTTTTTAGGAGAAAAATATTGATATAATGTTATGATAAATTGTTGAACGAAAAACATTAAAATTAACAAACATTACAACATTGTAAAAAATTTATTTTGTCAGTTATCGTGTTTTACGACCGATGTCTCGATTCAAGGATTTAAACATAGTTTTTATTCTTTTCAAATTTATGATTAATAGTATCCATAAATATCATAAATAAAACAATAAATATTAATTACATAGCCGTGTGTGTAAATTATCATTTATTCTTTGTTGTTGAACACAGATTTCTGTACTGTTCGTCCCTAATTGGTCGCGTTCTGGTTATCTTTCTAATCACTGTTTTGTGATACAAAAACTGCTCTATTTATGAGTTAACTTAAAAATCTTCGTAAGTAATTTAAGTATTTTGAGCACAGTGTTAAGCACACTGTACCTGAAGAATAGTGGAAGACCCGTTAAGTCCTTCCGTAAAGGTCAGGTTATGGCTCGATCTAGTGTCAATAGCTCCTATTATTCAAAATAATTTCCCATTTATATTCTTTATATA
>NW_027105265.1:204873-223636 GCF_000696795.3 Halyomorpha halys
ATATTTATAAAAATCTATTAGTAGTAGAATGATAACCAGAACATAAAAATATTCTGTTCTGCGTATTCTCTGACTCATGTTTCCCTAGAATTATTAACATACGATGAATAACATATCTTACCCGATAAAAACCTGTACTCGCTTTCCGTTCACTCATATAAATTCCTTTTTAAGCTTTGGTATCTTGACGAGTCATACTTAGTTGCATAATGGTGTGAGGAAGTGATCTAAGATTATACTTCTAAAAGTATAAATAAATATCAAACTATGATAACAAAATAACTTCATCATATGAAATGATTGTTGTAGGGATTTGAAATTATCGATTAGTCGATAGTTATTAATATTATAATAAATAAACAATTGCTATTACAATATTAAATGTAAAGTTAGTTATTTTGGCAAATTTTGTTATAACTGCCAATGTTAAATGAAATGGGAAATATCTGTCCACTTAAACGATGAAATTAATATAAAAGTAAATGAGTATAATTTCCAAATTATATTAATTTTTTTTGTCATGGTAAAATATAATACTAATAGACTGTTATTTTTAATCTTTAAAAACTAAAATTTCTAACTGTTTCCCTTAGGAATATGTAAACCTAGTACTAGCTTGAAAAAAAAACATTTAACATCATTACATCGATTAACAATTTTTTTGTCTTTTTATTATAACAATGAATCTAGACATCGAATGAAAACTTTGCTACTCTAGAAATTTCCTTTGGTATAAATTAGAACGATATTTCGGATTGCTTAGTCAAATCTGCACCCTGTTCTCGATAATAACACTTTGTTTTTAATGTTGACAAATTTGTGAGACCAAACTCTGAATGACTAATGCTCTCTTAGATAAACCTCTTTAAACTTAGATCATGTTCCTTAATTTGTGAAATATTGGTCTACAAAAATTATCATGTAAGATGAATTTTAGGTAAATGTAATTAGCTTTCATTTCAACCCAGAATAGAGGCACAGATGAGCATAAACATTGAAGAGTGGAATTTTAAAGAAAAACAAAACTGTTCAAATAATAGTGCCTCTTCTATATAATAATTCCTAGGAAATTAACAAAAACCCTTAAAATTCTAATTATCCTTTATTAATCAATTAAACTCATTTTTTGTCCACTTTCAAATTTAATTCTTTGAGTTAAAACACTCAACAATTTGTCGATGAACTAAACTTCATCAGATTAAACATTCTTGACATATTCGTTTATATATCTCGGCAGTATCTTATGTTGTTTCTGTCTGCTTCAATTACTGCTATATTTAACGATATTTAACATAATGAGAGACAATTACGAGAGCTTTTTAGGAAAAATGATCAGTATTTAAAGTGGTCTATTTTAGAGAGTAATGGTCACATAAAGCTCATTTAAGTTCCAAATCTTAGAACAATTTTATCTACAACCTAACAACAAAATGCTGCTAATAAAAAAAAATAAAATAAATGCCAGGTGAATAATTTTAGCGTTATCAAGAAAATGGCACAGACTTCACTTTAAAACTGAAATATTATTTTTGTTTCTACAAAAAGAAACTTTATCTGATAAAGCCAAAAAATAAATAAATAAAATATAAGGTTGATATCTACAACCCAGTCACTTAATTTATTGTTTACTGGTAAATTATTGTTGCTGGTAAATTACTGTTACTGGTAAATTATTGTTTACCGATGTCATTAATCAATTAATCTTTAAAAATAAGCTCAAACTTTTAAGCTTTTAAAAGTATTTAACTTGATTTTTTTTTTAAACAATCCATTGGGTCTTCCTTTTATCAGTAAAGAAATATAAAATTAGCGTTTATCCAATTGAGGCAATATCGAGATTTGTATATAATATACTAACTAAACAGAAAAAAAATAAACTAAAACAGTTAAACATATTGTTGCTTAAACCGCGATACCTAGTAAGTCTGAAAAAATCAAAATTTCTTCACATCAAAAATCGTATTTCTATACTATTTAAAAGTAAAATATAAAATTAACGGATCATTTTAAAGACTTATATTCTCAACCAACATTTTGTAGTATAGTACAGAAAATACTAGAAGTACAGAAAATACTAGAAACTAAAAAGTATTATCTTAATATGATATCTCAGCTTAGAGTTATAAAGAATCACGAATAATTAAACTACTTTTAAATTTAAATAGCGTTCTAATATAGTTATATCTCAGTATTACAGTTAGTTTTACAGATGTGGTATTTCCCTTCTTAGCCACATTATAATTTTGTACTATAAGATATATATAACGATCTCACATATAGGCACATTCTCATTGAATGTATTACTCACGAATCACACCGAATTCTCTGCAGATTTACGGGGGAAATTGATAGAAGATCCTACAACAAAACATTTTCACTTTTTAAAAATTGTTAATATCTAGGATCACATTTAGTCTAACTATAATTCCAGCATGTATAAGTGGATGGATAATTTCATATAGTAATTTACTAACTATGTCAATTTTAATTGTAACTTTGTAAAATGTAAATTGTAATTGAAACTTTCTCACTTTGTAAATTGTAATCTATTAACTTTGCAAATCCAGTGTAAATGACCCTATTGGTCGAAATACTTAAAATGAAATGAATAAATAATCTCTATTGTTGGGATTCTGGTTTAATTATCCCAGAAAACATCCAAGGAGGGGAGATAGAAATTTTTAATGAGCACCCTCAAAAACATTCCACTGAGATTCCTTTCTGGTCACTATTTACCTGGGCAAAGAGTGAAGACTCCAGAACGATGCCTGGAACAAAATAAATATTGAATACAAATATGTAGAAAATGTAACATGGCTTGATGTTTTTAAAAAAAAAAATCATCGTTTTCATGATCTGGAAGATTATTTTTTTCATATTTCTGCTTGCATTTTTGTATATTCTCGAAAAGAAATTGAGGTTGGAAATCTCAGGTTTTTGTTTAACACCCATAGATGATACAATAATATGGAAACCATGAAAGCGCATATTGTCATAACTATCTTAAAATTGTCGCGGTAAAAACACGCAATTCTTAGACTACGACTACCTTCGACTATTTTTGGTGTTATAATATCTTTCCAGTGTACAGCGACCAATATACTCGCTATAAGGCCTCCCAGAACACCCGTCACTAAACCCCAATTTTGAAGCGGTCTCATCTCACATTCGAAACATTTATTTAAAACGAGAGAAGGGGCTTAAGTTAAAAAAAATAGTTAAATTTAGCGATATTGAAAAACTGTATAAAATTGGGAAACGACAAAAAATCCATCAGGGAGTAGAGCCTAATGTAGTCTTTCTTATTTTATCTTGGTAACAGACACTTATCGCAAGTATATTGGTTGATGTGTGACATGTAACGATCTCACAAGAGGAAATAATAATAATAAAAATAATTGAAGACAATAGTTCCCGTTTTTTAATAGTCTGGTGATGACAATTCGTCATCACGAATCCACCGTTCGTAAAAACTTTCATAGCATCAAATAAGAAAGGCTTACTTCTTAATAACTTCAAATAATAACTGACTAGAGATATTGCAAAAAACAATGACAAACTAATTAACATAGGATATGTTTTGTATTTTAAATCAATTTGATTTATTTCTCTCCCCTTTTTAAAGTTATTATTCTCACTTCGACAAAAAAAAAAAAAAAAAACTTAAAAAACTGTTGTTTTTAATAATTTTTTATAACAATAAAACAGTTTTAAAAGATCAATAAAAACAATTTAATTACACTATGCTCAGATAAATCTAGTTCCGGAAATACCTATAGTTCCTAAAATACTTGAAGGTCTTTCTAAGAAGGTCCAGGTAGAAATACATCAATATTCACAGTTCGTGGTTAGAACACCACAGAGTTTTTTTTCAAGATATATAATTGAGGGTTTCATAGATCCGTTTTCATAATATTTGTTTTATGGCTTATTATTGATGAATTGTATTAATTATAATAATGCACAACAGTAGATTTAGTATGTTAGATGGTTTTCCTTTTAGAGTTCAAATAAAAATATTTACCAAAATTTAGTAAATAATATTCGGATTAAATAATTTTTTTTATATTTTATTAATATATCATCGAAATATATAAGTATCTAGTACTTAATGAGCCTTATAATAAATTGAATAATTGTTACAGTGGATTTATTGATCTGTTGCTTGGTGTTATAACTTTTAAATTATAAAAATTTTAAAAATAAAAAATAGAACTATATTAATATCAACTGAATCTTGATCTTATTGAAAGGGACGTGACGGCCGTGCGGGTTAGGGTGCAGGTCCCAGTACGCTCGGTTCGGAACTTGTGGGTTCGATTCCCACTTTGGGCAGTTAAACATTTATTTTACAGCGGACCCAAAGAATGAATCTTGACACTCCCACCTTGGTTAGTACGCGGCGGCAACCTCCTAGGTAGCCGTCAGGGGCTGGCAAAAAGGGTCACTAGGCCCACTTGCCGGACTTGTTCCACCCACTAAATACCTGCACCAGTATCAGTAGTCTTATTGAAATAGTATTACAGGGCTTAAATGCCAAATTATCAAAAACATTTTCTCAAAAATATCTTTTATTTTCATTAATTAAAATAATAAACCATCGCCTATTGCTAGCAGTAATAATGGAAAAAATGAAATATGAACGAATTTTATACATTTTATAATTATATGAGAAAATGAATGTTTTCGTGTTTCTATAGTTTTATGTCAATAATGATAGAAAGGCTTTATTTAGCCATGCTGCCCAAATACATCGGGCTGCTACAATACACATCATACCAATCAATCCATGATCAGACATGTATACAATACTTATTATACATGATATAACAAAAAAAAAATTCTCGTCTACAGACTAAATACAAATAATTTATTTATTTTTTTTGTTTTTTCTATTTAACAATTTCATTTCATTTAATTGTCAAATTTATTCTCTCTAATTCACTCTCTCAGACCCTATCCAGCAATCCGCTACCCAAATTCGATCTGTTAAACAAATTAAAGGAATTTATCATTAGATAGAAACATAAAATGTAAAATCAAACCAAAGACATAATAGTCACAGCAGTAGATCAGTTTATAGAAAAACAAATAAATAAATTTAAAAAAACAAACTAATATATAGATTTAAAAAAAAAAGTTTGTTAAAAGAAATACTTGAATGAATAAATTAATGAGAAGAAATAATTTAATGAATACATAAGTCAATGAAATAAATAAGTTTAAAAAAATAATCGACAGGTCCAAAAACTAAAAACAAAGCTAGTACAAAAAGGGAAAATGTTGTCCTCTTGAATTAGAACCGCAATTTTCAATAATAATCATCACAATTTGCAAGAATTCTATTTAAATGATACATTTTTTTGGTTTATATGTCAAAATCACTGATTTTGTAATGTGTTCTCAGTTGATAATTTACTAAATAAATTACAAATATATATTTATAGAGCAATCTTAGAAAAATATTCTTTGTTAGCAGCAGTTTTATATAACGAATTTAAATATGAAATCTGGATGTAGGACTTGAAGTCCTTCTTTAATCTTCCGTTTTTATCGGGACATCACTATTTATTATTATTTTATTTTCAGTATTTTCCCAAAGGAACTAAAACTAATTATAAAAAGACTAATCCCCCAATAAATGAAAAAAACATTTTTATTTTTACGAATAGGCTCAGAAGAAATAAGTGAAAGCTTTTTATTTAAATGCATATTTAATGTCAAATGCATAGTTTGCTTTAAAAAAAAAAGACTACATAAATAGAAAATTAAAATTCAAAATTGAAAAAGAAATTCCAGATAAGAATTGTAGGTTTACTTTCAATGAATAAATAAGTGAGATGACGCTGGTCTAATTATTTGCCCAGAATATGGATTGCTTAATGTTTAATGATTGCTTATAAATATACATAAATATGATTAATGATTGCTCAGAATATGGATATTTTTTATTTGACGACTTTCCGTCTTCTCTTCTTGCTCTTTCAAACATCACACTAAGTTATAATTTCGGTTTTTATGCTGATATCAAAATGAATTTTGTTTAATTTTTAATTAATCTTATAATTACTTTCTTAATGCATAACATTCTGTAAGCCTATTAGTGTATATTTGCTGCATATTTTAAGTTTTTAAGGCAATTTCTGCGAATTTTTACTGCATAGAAATGCTCTATTTATTACCTACTACACTGTCCTTACTGATTAACTGTTAGTTGTAAAATATTTCAGTACATAAATACTTAAATGCTGATGATTTGAAACTTCTAGCTGAACATGCTGAAGTCATTTAGTTTATCACAACAATATATGTCACAAAATAAATGGAGATAAAACAATGTATAGGGATGGCTAGTAGGAGAAAAGGCCATGATTGTGAGTATGTAAATATTACAAGGGACACGTTTGAATAGATAGAGAAATTTAAGAATCAGGAATCAAAAATAACCTTAAGAAAGAAAATTTACAAGCCAATAATGTTTCTTGTTATGGATCCTTAGTAATAAATTCAAATATAATCTATTTTTGTAAAATTGGTGTTATTATGCTCTCCTAAAACTGTTTGTTACCTTGATATTATTTAAGAAAATTAAGAATGATGAAGTACGAGAAACACATGGCAATCATAAATTAAGTGCAGCAATGACAATTATTCGCCGTTTTCATTTACATAATTTCTATACAAAGAAAGTTTCTTGTCGACTAGATGAATAAATTCAATTGGGACCTGTCTGGTTTTAGAAAAAACAAATAAAAATAAAATAGTTATTAAAATAAATTCACAGAACATCCTAGCTTTTTTTTTCGCCTAATCTTTCCATCTAAATGTAACAGAGGTGACCAAGATAGAAGACATCAGGAAAACTGAAATTATACCCGACGCAAGATTTGGAGGTGCATATAAAGCAGTCAAGATAACGGCCTTGTTTATCCCCGCTGAGGGCCATCCGGGAGTCGGCACTTGTTATCTGATAAGGAGGTGTGAAGTAGGATGAGAAGGATATCGTTCGAGATCGCTTCGGTTTGGGTTACCGAGATGGCTCTTCGATGGGGAAATGTAACTTCTATGGAACAAAACACAGCCAAGTTATCGCCGAGATGGTTATCTCTGTCGGTGTTTACAATGTAGCCACACTACCGTTCGGCTTCCCTCCAATCCGATCGCTCTCTGTTTATATTCCTAAATGTTCTCATTTCACACTTCCCTCTTAATGACCTTATAAATAGGAGGGTCTTGTTTCAGGGTTGTCGTTAAAGCCCACGGTTTCGGGTTAACAAAGCCATAATTGACATGTTCCTCGTTAGCTTGTTCTGGAAGTCATCGGTTCGACTGAATAGCGATGTTCTCAGAACAGGAAAGGTCAGGTAAGAATAAAACTATTCTGATTTTTTTTTTTTTTTAATCATTCGAAATTATTACTATTAGATAGTTCCAAATATCCCTTTTAATTTATTCTATATATTTAATCTATTTAATTTAATTGAAACTAAACTGAAATTTTCTCTAACACCAGAGTATTCTTACAAAAAATAAATAAATATTCATTTAAAATTTTTTTTATAGAGATAATCCAGAATAAATAGCTCTATCAGCCTAAGTTTTGGAAAAACTTTTAAACGTCTTAGTTTAATCTTAAATTGTTAAAAATCCAATCATTTTAATCCATAAAGAGCTTATGGTTCGGTACTTGTTAGGAAAAACTATTTCTAGAATTATGATTATACTAGATGATGTCAGCATTCACGTTATCCCAATTAACAATAAAACATTGAGCTACATATGATTTCCGAATGACGCTTTCTAGCGAAATTTTCGTTCCCTTAAATCCCTTTTTTGTCATAATAGTATTCTTAGCAATATTTTTTTTATAATTAAGAGCACAATACTCTAGTCTTTTGAGGAACTACTGATTTAAAAGGTTTTTATTTTTTTTAAATATTCAATTGAGTAAACATAATTTTTTCTTTTGAAATCAGAAGCTGATTTCTAATTGCATATATTAAAATTTTAAAAAATATGAATACGAAAGATAGTAATGTCTTTAGAAATTTTTTTCTAGTCTCAGGATTTCCAAACCAAATTTCAGAGATGACTTAATCAATTAACTAATTATTATTATTATTGGTCAAACTGCAGATAGATATCAAATAAGATCTTATTCGTATAATTGTTAGTACTACCCCTTGACTTCTTACAAAAATACTAATACAAGTTGTAATAAAAGTATATATGTATTTATTTGAGGTTCTTGAGGATCAGTCAATATTAAATAAAAAATCTATATTAAGTTATATTTACTATTGTCTGATCCTTAATCTCAAAACTCTGGCAGCTCATAACTGTGAAACAATTGTCGTTGCTATTATGTTAATTTGAATCTTTATTGTGCTTTTATTCAGTTTGCGAATCGAGAAATAGATGTACCTATTATTAATTCATCGCGATTTTATAAGTTGAATCATTTATTTTAGAAAGAACATGAGCTAAAAACAGGTTTCAGTAATCCAGAAATAACTGCCTCAGCAATACAATTTAAATACTTAAAAAATAAAAAAAATAAAAATAAAACATAGAGATATAAAATTTTAACATAAATTTGATTTTACAAAAAAAGTATATATCGGTGATTATGAACTTGTGCTTTTTCGAGAATGAAATATTCAAGAATAATTGAAAAGAGAAGAAATATAAAAAAACAATGTACTGAGTTTGTATGCATGATGAGGTGAAAGTTTGGATGACTTATGAGAAGTGTTTATTGGGGAAAAAATGTACCCAAATTATTAGTATTTTTAGATCAGTAACTTTTTATGTTATATTGAAAATGTTATAGATGGTGGTTTCTATTAAGAATTACTATTCATGATATCTTAAAATCAATTTATCAATTGAAAACTAACTTCTATCAACAAATTTTCAATTAAATCTCTACTGGAAAACGGAATTTATTTATTTCGTTATCTCCCAGTAAACGTGGTTTAGCTTACAAGTTTACGGCTTCCCAGACGGCAAGTTACAGGAGAGGCTTCCCAGACAACACCAGTCCCATTAACGGCCAAGCCTAGATTCCTCTTTGCCATGGGCGGTGTAAGAAGGGCCGCCGAAGAAGTGCTTGAGACCTAGAAGGCGACCACCCAATGCACTCTCTCACCCGTTACGGAGGTGCCATCCCTGGAATCCGGCTTAAAAAGAGAAAAAAAAAGAAAAAGGTGAATGGAACTATATTTCAAATAAAAATAAACAGGATAGGGCAGGCTAGTAGCAAACTGCCCTCGGGCTCGTCCCATCCACTGTAAATCAGTGTCTTGTTAAGAGAATTTGAGTTATTCATATGCACTTACATTACCGTACAGCATCATATATGTATTGTATCTCTATAAATAAGAAAAAATTTAAGTTGATTTTCAACTATTTGAATTTGATTTCAACCATTTAACCAGCGGAACGTCCCTCCACGTTCCATTAATCCACTGGCGTTAGCTACACGACTAACTACCTTAATTGGACCTTGCAACTAACCTAACAATGCCACAAGGCAATATTATACTAGTATACATTTATTATTTCAACTATGAATGTATTGTACAACTATGTATTTATGTATTGTATGAATTTAATAATAAAGAAGGTTACAAAAAAAAAAATTGATTTTCATTTTTAGAGGAATTACAAACTACCAGATATACATATACATAACTAACCATATGTAAGTATTCAATTACTTATTTCGTCAGAGGGGTACGAAAAAAATTGATTTTCATCAACCTCTGATTTTTATTAAATATAAACTTCTGTACAGTGAATACATTTTTTTAATTTTAAAAATAAGGTGCATATTGCTACTTTTCCTTGAAAGTGGCACAGCTTAATAAAAAAAAAAAAACATTAACATTTTATGTTAATGGTATTCCAGAAATGTACTCATATTCTTTGCTAACTATGTACTCTCTGTAAAGCCAAAAAAATATTTGTATTTTGAACATAAGGTATATATTCATATTCAATTATGTAAATAAGAAAAAAAAATGAATTAATAAAAAATATCAAAACTATGAAAGCATTAAAACTGTGCGATATAGGATTTTTAAGCTAAAAAGTGTAGAAGATAAAATTGATTTTGATTTTTAAAATAATTCCTAATAATACATAGACAAGATTTTAAGATAGTTTAAATAATAAATATAGGGTTCTTCAATATAGAAAATTTAAGAACTTGATGATTTTTTTGTTATTAATATTTGACAATATTCAGTAACTCGTGAAAATTTGAGTAGTAGAAACAATCTTCGATTAATATATGAAATATTTTTAATAATTTTAGTCCAAATTTTTATAGAATGCCTTTTTCTATCAATAAAAAATTCTCAAAATATCTCAGAGATGCCCAAAAAATATTTCATTTCCGTTCAAAGAAGGATATCGATAATTATATAGAAGCAGTAGAGTAAGATTTTTTATTGTTGGCGATGCCACATAGCGATATTTTACTTCTATGTAAAATTCATCTAAAATTTTGAATCAATCTGTTCCTTCAAATATACTTGTCATATTTATTTTGCGAATAAATCTGGGCCTATTTACCGCGGCATTTTGTACTAGAAAAAGAAACATTCAATCGATTATGGTCTACAACAGTTAGTACGAGAGCCCAAGAGGAGAAAAAATGCAGTTATTTTACCCCAATTTTTTATTACTTTAATGAAAACTATGTATAATTACTAGTGAAAATTGATGAGTCTGCAAAGTATACATAGGGGGAATACAAAATGGCGGCTGTTTCAAAAAGTTAAAAATAATTAATGTTTCATTCGGAGCTCTATATCGTTAAAAATACCAGCAACAATAAAAAATCAAAGAGAAGTAATCATTTAAAGTAGAGTAAATTTGCTGAAATATAAGCCCTAATAGAGCTATTTACGTACAATTGTTCTCGAGAGCTTTTAAAAAAGTAACAATCCATAAAAATGTTGTACAGAATGTACTGAAAGATCAGAAGATGTATAATTATTCAAATTAATTATTATATAAGTGTTCAAATTAAAGCTAGTTTAATGGGCTATAAATTAGTTTATGACATTTTTCTTCGTAGGAGTAGTAGTTTTCATGATATTTGATAAAATAAATTAATTTATATTTGTTCGGACAAATTTTCATTTGCCAAAATTATATTCATATGCGGATACCATAAAAATTACTACCCCTATGAAGATTAGTGTCATGAACTACTTTATAGTAAGGGTGATTTCCTTTATTTTGAGTGCCGGCAGACACAAAAGCGTCTTATGGATCTAGAGATATATTTTTCAGAAATCAAAAATTTTATATGAACAACTAGAGATTAATATTTTGTGAGTTTATTTTGTCAAATATCACAAAAACTACAGCTCCTACAAAGATCAACGTTATAAACTGTTTTATAATACATTTAACTAGCTTTAATTTCAGTGCTGGCAGACATCTGTACGTCCTATGGTTTTTGAAATAAAGTTTTTCATAAATTTAACTTAATATCCGAACAACTATAAATCTATTTATTTTAGCAAATATCATGAAAACTACTATTCTTACTAAGGTAAAGGTCATAAACTACCTTATAGTACATTAAACTAACTTTAATTTGGGTGCTAATAGACAACAATACGTCACATAGTTTCTGAGATATAGACTTCACAGAATAAATTAATTAACTATTAATCTTTTATAAGAAATATTGGTTTTTAAAAAGCTATATCTCGAGAACAATTGGCTGTCAATAGCTCTATTAAGGCTAATATTTCAGCAAATTTACTATTTTTTACATAATGTTCTTTCAGATTTTCTAGTGTTGTTGGTAGTTTTTATGATATAGAGCTCCGAATGAAAAATTAATGTTCTTTAAAGGTTTTTAAACAGCCACCATTTTTATTCCTCTTATCTATACTTGGCAGACTCATCAGTTTTGACTAATAATCATACATAGTTTTCATTAAAGTAATCAAAAATTGGTGTGAGATAACTGCCTTTTTCTCTTCTCGGCTATATGGAGGATGAAGCGTTAGGGAAAATAGGCCAGGATGCCATATCACCCTAAATATCGTTAATCGTATATGATAGACCTGTTAGTCAATATTTACAAAATAAATTGATTTTTAATTCTCCAATTTGAAACATCCTGAGTTTACAATATTGAAAATGAATGATGAATAATTTCTAGTTTTTAACTTATAACATTTTAAGATAGAATTTAAGTCAATAAATAAAGGTAAATAAAAGAGCAATAAAAATACGATGTGATACGCGCCAGAAAGTTTTTTTATGTTAATTCGTTCCAGAGCGACTAATCCCCCGACCGAAGGGCAGATGTCACAACAACGGCAGAGGAACGGATTAGATAGTTTAGAGGATACGGTGGACAAAGCTATGATTTCAATAATAAAGGCCGGCGGTAAAGGGGCAACCATAACCAATTGCAATTTATAGAAAAAATTCTGTCTTTGACAAAATGTTCTTGACCGACCGCTATTTACCAGCATCAAGTGAGCTCTTTTATAACTGTATGTAATTTTGTTGCTTCTCTGTTTTTTTTTATTTCGCGACTCCAGCCCTCTTTTGCATCGCGTGTTTCTCGTGCTTTATATTTCAGTTTCTACTTTGCGTAAGGCTTTAGTGCTCAGTATATTTGAAATTAGTATTGCAAGGTATTTTTTTAATCCGAATGAAGTAGATCTTATAAAATGTAATCATATTATCTAATATTATGTTAAAAAGTTTAAGCTGTTATGAAAGGTTATGGGTGTGATGGCTCAATATTCTTCCGCAACTTTATGCGAATATGTTTAATTATAAAATACTGTTAACAAAAAAAATTGGAATTGAAAATTGGGCTTTTGTACAGCAGTCAGTTTTTTTGAGTTAATAAATTGCCTCACACTGTAAGATGCTTACTATAGAGTAAGGTACTTTAATTAGCCACTAAATTTAATTTAAAAGTCTAGATTTTTTAATCCCGTTAATATCAAGACTATGTTTTTGGATTTACCACATTTGAAATAGCAAAAACAAATTTAGTATGAAACATTGTACATACTTATATTACTGTACAATCAATCCGTTTTCTGGCTCTCAGGAACTATGGATTTTGACTAATGAAAGGTGATTTCATTCAAACGAAAGGTAATTTCATGGAAAAGTGAATAATCTTAATTTAGATTGCTAATTTCTGGAACTTACAAAAAATGTATTAAAGTGGTGGGGGGGTTCAAAACTCCATCGGTAGCAAGTTGGCGGATCGAGATGGGTCAAATTGGATTTTAAAGCTTTTACATAAAACCCATGTACGTTCCCACATTAATTAGCTAATTAATAATGTTGGGCCCTGCATTAAAGCCAAAAATTAGACCTTTTTTGAGATAGTGAGAAACGCACGAATCAGCAACCCTTATTCTACGATATCCGCCATGGCCATACTCATCACAGTTCTTTCGTTCTTTCCCGTCCCTAACTCTCTAACACTGACAAATATAAAAGGATATTAGACAATCCTGCCCTTTTATGTTAATTCAGTAGTGTTTGAGCTATGCTTTTGGTATTGGGTAATACTGCGTTAAGATTAGCTTAAATGAGTTAACATTTCACGGCCACCATAAGAGCTTTTTCCGTTAGTCATTGCTAATTGAATAAACGGTTATTAACTTCCTGAAGTATGATACTAAGTTATAATCACCAATTAGTATTGTGAATATTATTTAATACAGATTTTTTTGATGATTTTATTCCCCTAGTGTAATCACTAAAGCTCAAAATAGTTTTAATCAAGCGTGTTTAGTTTGTACGTTTATTGATGTATAACTATGATCATAAGTTTGACGGCTAAAATTATTCAATGAATATTTTGAAACTGAGATAAAAATCTTTTATTATAAACTAATACTCTTGATCATTTAATTGTTCCTATGGAAGGTCCTGTACTTTAAAGCCCTCAACATTTTTGAAATGACGTACGGATTAAGCAGGGGCAAACCTAGCTTGAATTTATTATAAAGAAGACAATGTATCTAAAGCGAGAGGTCTCACACTTTTCATGTAAAATTGTAGAATTAAAATTCTGTAGCAGCCTTTTTATGAGTTTTCTTTGTGGGGCCTACTGAATTAACTTTAGTACGACCATTATATTAGTAAAGTAATTATCTCATATTGTTCAACAATGTAAAATTGAAGATAGCATTCACAATTTTACTGCTCATATTTAATTCATCTCAAGTACATGCTTTTATAAGTACTTGTAGTTTTCTTACAATTGCAGTAAATAAGTCATTTATTAGGCCTTATATTTTTGTTTATGATTAAATTTCTAAAAGTAGTATAATAATAATTTATTTATTTGTTTATGGGGCAACCCCCGTCCAATTAGAGTTAGCCTGTGAAATACATGAAATAGATAATCAATTGTAGTAATTTTACAAAAATGATGAGTTAAAGATCGTTTATATAAACTAATAATAAACAATATACCAAAGCTGGGCTTTCCACATTCGTTAGAATAAAACAGTAAAACAAAAACGTTACTTCATATTAAAAAACAAAGTAAAACAAAAACTATACCTCCTATTGGGGCGATAGGTGCCCAGCTCTAAGCAAATGAATTTGGGTTACGTATATAACAGTTTAAGGTCCAATCCTGAGGATATAGACAGAAATTCATACAACTGATTTCGACTAATATCGCTTAGCTTCGGCATGTATCGGATTCGATTCTCATGATACGCGGGGCAATTTGTCAAAAAATGGAAACAATCCTCCAGGGCCATCTTATCACAAGCTGGACAAAGCTTCTGTGGGTCCAAAGTATATTTGTGTGGACCGACGTTTAGAGCAATTGCATATTTACCGGAAAGTCGTAGTTGGGCAATTATTCTCAAGTGAGTTATAGGGTAACTAATTTTTAGGTAGCTTTGAGGAGCATCCGTTTTAATGAAGACCCTACCATACCACGGGTTATAGGTCGATTCTCGTAACAACAAGAAGTCTTTATCCTTGACAAATTCCCTGTATCTATCCTAGATCTCCCCCATTCTAATTCTTATACTTACCGGATCATTAAGTAGTATCGGATCAAACATTCTGAAACTCTCTAATATTTTTCTTATCTGGGTTACAAAAATAGTATCTAATGATTAATTTAAGTATTCCAGTACTACCTCTAAACAATGTGATGTTGTTTTTATTTACATAAGCTTGATATTTGTAATTTGCATTAATATTATGTGTTGGAAGGTTATTAGAAACTGCCTGGATACATCAAATTTTGATTGGTTCTTTTTGTAATTAATTGTGTTTGAGTATGGTTGGTACTTATCCTTGTAGTACCTATCTTCTGTTTTTTTTTAATGTCCTAGCGAGTTGAATTTCTGTCCTCATATACATCTAATTTTTCCGGACACTATCTTTGAGATGTGATTCGACTTATATTTGGAGAGGTGGTATGTTCGTTTAGTCTTTGGTGGTATGTTCTTTCGCTGCCTCATTATCTGATAAGTTGGAATGTCTTAGGGGTCTCTCAGTAAAAAGATATACACACTTTTATTGAGGGAATTTAATATTTCTTCAAAATTGTAGATTGTGTTTAATGTGGGTCTAGTTTTATTTAGATTGGCCTTTGAAGAGCCAAAGTCTGAGAAAAATTGATATTTTTGAGTGATTACTATCTATAGCTAAATAATGTTATGCAGGAATTGCTAGTAGTTATGATGTATGTATTACATATTCGGATAGGTTACTTTGAGAATCTTTGATGCCGGGTTTCTATAATGCAGGTATTAGAAGTTGAGGTTAGATAGTGACCAGTGAGACGGTGATATATTGTTGGGGAGGGGTGTGCCGTGGGAACGGATCGCTATTAGTGACTCTTAAGGCAGCCCTAATTGATTCACACTTGGATTAGAGGCCGATCCATCACATAAACCTGAGGTAAGCCTATACCGATCGTCCAACTGTGTAATTGTTTGGTTTCGACGGACGAGCTTGTTAGATTTTGATTTAGAGACGAAGACTGTTGAAACCAATCGCTCTGTTTAACATAATAACCCGTGGGAGCCGGATAATTACCGTGGCCGCCCACTTAGAGCACCTTGCCCTCCGTCGTTACCGTGCTGACGCGGGCCGCATCATTCCCACCGCCTCCAATGTGACCGTTAATCTTCAATCATTAGCATTTGTCGAGTGTCGTTTAAAGAGATCAACTATAGGAGATGAATATGTATGCTAGTGGCTGTGAGAGGTGGTGACTGTATGGACCACCTGATAAATAATTCGAAATTAATTAAAACAAAATGATTTATGGTGGGCTATTCTTTGGTAATGAGACTCACAGAATCTTGATGGGTCTTTTATGTGTTGATCTTAGTACCCTTAAGTATTGTTTTTTTTTTTAATGAATTCAAGTTTGATAATTCAATATTTCATTCCATCAAAATTTTAAGATTGATATCTGACAAGTTATAACTTTTCTACTATTGGGTCGAATGGATACCATGTTCCATTTCTATGGTTAATTTATAATTTATAGTGTGAAGAAGTGAAAGTGAAAAGAAGTTCTTATTCTGCTCTCCTCGAAAACACACTAGGTAACGTTTTACAATTGATATGATTCTTTCTACAATGGTAATAATTAATTTCGTATTTTTTAATGTATTATTTTAATTTTTTATTGATTAAAAAAAATAATTTAGTTTCAAAGAAGTAAAATAAAAAAAGAAATTAGTTAATGGACCAATTTTTTAAAATTGCTTTTAGTAGTTATGTTGATGAATCTACCAATATTAGTTAACATAAAAAAAAAAAAGTTCGAGAAGGTGAATCCAGGAGGACATTAAGACCATGCATAAACGAAGATGACACGTAATCTTCGCATGTCCTGTAAGCGGGGTTCCATGATATAAAGTTTGTCCCACACGTGCAGCTAGTTCATAGTACTACCAAATAACAAACGATACCTGATAATACGAGACCTGTTATTTGAAACAGTAATAGTGGCTGCAACAGCTTTAAGACTTATTGTCCACTTATATTGCTTAAAAGCAGTGGTTTCCAATCAGTAATCCGCGGACTATAAGTGGGCTGTAAGAGCCTTGATAAGGGTCGAGCAACACATATTTTTTGAGGGTTTATGGTTAAAACTATTTGCTTAATTATCTTTCCTAATGTTTGGAAGCTCGTAGATGCACAATCAAAGTGTTTCAAAATCCACTCTAAGGCTATTAATTTTCAAATATTTTTCGAAGGGGATCCCACTTTGCCCAGGTCCGAAAGACCAGGAGTGAGGGTTGTCGCACTTAGTTCAATTACCAGCTCAATGATCTGGAGCCTATAAAATTAATTAAAGTTCTACGGGTTTGGGAACTTCTGCTTTAAAATATTAAAATGATGAACATGAAGAAGACTTCAGGGCTAACTGATTAGCATTTGGCCAATCGTAACATTGTAAATTCTACTAAAAAACACATCAATATGTAAAAAAAAAGTGATGAAATTGCTAGTAAAACCAGTAACGAAATAGAAATTTCTTTAAACTGTTTTACATTTAATTGGTCGTCTAATTTCAGTTGAGTTATATATTATTTATCGAGTTAAGAAACTAAAGCTCAATAAGATAGTATAGAGGCCGAGCACTAACTCGGTAGACAAGTACTTAGGGCAGGCACAAGGGGTTTCTCCAGATAAATTGACACCTCTCCAGGAGCTAACCTTGTTACTGGAGATTGTTACATCTGATAGCTTCACTTGGGTAATGGCTCGCTTACTTATATCCTCTGCTTACGGGTTGTTTCACGCTCATCCGTTTTTGTAATTTCTATTTACTGCGTCTACCACGACGTATATTTGCACATTTACTTTCGGAAAATTTGTCTGCCAGGTTTGCGACAGATGTGATATTGATGTGCAACAATAATTATAATGTTCAAAAATATATTTCGGCATTGCATAGCATCAGATTTATCATGAACGTTATTTATATATTTATAATAAAATATGAAAGATTTAAGATTTGACAAATTTCTCCCCCCAAAAAATGACATAAAATATATCATGTTACCAATTAGTGCCAGTTTAATATTAAATGGAGGTATAGAAATGTAAAAAGAAAAAAATTCAATTTCGTATTTTTTTTCTCTCATTTGGGTGACACACGTGTAAACCTTTAAAACGTACTAAATCAAATCTAATAAATGGAATATGGTCCGGGTGCGGTAAAAAAAAAAATAAATAAAAAAAAATCTAATAGTAATAAATTTGATCCAAATCAAATCTAATTTTAAATTCGAACTTGGAGTTCAGACTCAAAAGTGGATTAATGAATATAATAAAATGTGTAAAACATTTTACCAAATGTAAAATTATATATACATATATACATTTTACCAAATGTATATTTTTCTTTAAAACAAAATTTCAGGTATAAAATCATCTTCAGACATCCTGCCAGTGAACTCAGTGTACTTAAATATAAAAAATCATAAATCAGTAAGCCTGGTACCCTTACTTTAGTATTTTAAAGAGAAATGTTCATAAAGTTGGTGAAATACTGTGAGGCCTTTTAATAATTTAAATTCCATTAAATTAAAGTAATATGATCATATTTTATATGATAAAATTATAAAGGATAAAGATAGAATATCGAAATAACCGCTTGGAGCGTGGATAGATGGCTACATGAACATACTATTATTGGAAAAACATAAATTAAAGTTCTTCTTGGCGATTGTTATTATTAATTCATATTGAGAAA
>NW_027105265.1:223686-227618 GCF_000696795.3 Halyomorpha halys
ATATAAAACAGGATAAAGTCGACAAACTCCGGGTGGTGGTTCTACGCCTTAATTGCTACAAAAACAGTCCTCTTTTCCTATGCCCGATTCTCAATCATAAGGACAGAATCTCAGGGCAGAATTTTTGTGTTGTTTTTTTTTCTCTGAAGAACAAACTCAAGACATTCCTCCATAAAAATAGCTACATTTACTAAACAATTGGTTCTACAGCAAAACTGAAACAACAATTAGAAAGCTCGTTAAATTTACTTAAAGAGTACATGATACACAAGAACATTTTTTCAAATTCATTTTTAATATGACTACAATGCTCGACATTTTGAAAAAAAAATGTTAACTTTTGAAAATTTTAATTAAAATAAGTGTTCTAGCCTGAACTTTTCAAACTTACTAAAGCCACTCAAGATGCTTGGAGTTAGGATAATCTTTCCCCACAATTTAGGAATTACAGCAATAAGTCAGAGACGGTTTTTCATTTCAAATCTTTCATACTAGCAAGTAGGGAAGTAGTGGAAGAAAGTTCAGTGGAAACTGAGGCCGTTTCAGCAGGAAGGGTGAATTAGCACCTGCTCGTCTTACCTTATACATGATCTTTTTTTTTACATTCCATTTTAAAGTACATAAAAAATCGAAAGGTAATGACAGAAGTGAGTATACAATTGGGAAGCTTATTAAAAGTAGCAGTTTTTGTGAAATTTGCAAAGCTCAGAATAGAAAATTTATTTTTGTTAGATATAAATTAAAGTTTTCAAAATTTAGCATTTATACATTTTGTTCAAAATATCGATCATTGTCACCAAATTAATATAAATAAATATCGTGCATGTTTTATTCAATTAAATTTAATGAATTTTCCAACGGATGTTTCAATTTTGTTGTAGAACTAATAGTTAAGGAAATGTTATTTTTATGGGAAAAAGTTGTGTTATTCAGAATAAAGAACAAAACTTAGGTTCTGCCCTTATAGTTGAGAATCGGACATGGGTCAAAAGAACTTTTTTTTGTAACCTCCTAGGTCGAAAATACCATCCGGTATTAGTCGACTTTATCCTAGGTATTACACCATGTATATATTTTATTATTAGACTAATTTATCTAAGTTGAATAAGATAACATAGTACATAGTATAGTACATCGTTTTAATAAGTTACCAATCTGGAGTAATTTAGGTAACTGGTAATTATTGAAATTAATTATGTTTATTCCTTTATAGAGAAAAACACATGAAGATGACTTGTATTGTGGCAAATGTTGTAAAATATATAATAATAAATGTTAACAATTATATTAGTAAACATTTTTGAACTGTAACACTTCCTTACCTAAAATATCAGTTCACCAATACATCATTAAATTGTTTTGTAATCTGTAATTTTTCTATAGTAACTTACTAAATTACAATTAGTAATGTTTATTAATAAAAATAAATTATTGTTATGAGCTTTTTTCCAGGTTCATTATCTTTTTTCAATTCATTTTCAAATTAGGAAAAATTTAATTTATTTAAATTCCGTATTGAGAAAAAATGAACAATATTTCATAAAACTATTTCTAATGTATAAGTTATTGAACCAATAATAATTGTCTAAAAAAGAAAGAATATGAAGTATTTGTATTATTTAACTGTTGCATCATCCCGCCTCAAATACTTTTTCATTTAATAAATTTATGTTCCAAACAAAAAAAAAAGTCCAAACGTATATGGGTTGGTCTATAACTCCTGCAAATGTCATTTATTAATGACTGACTTGTACGAATTTCTAAGGTTACATGTCCGATCCTAGTTGAACCCCAAGTATTCGCCTACGGCAATTCACACCCACAGGGTATTATTACGCAGAGACTAAGAATACGTATGACTTCCTCCTCAAATGAACTGTCATTGGTTAGTAAGTTAAGGCCCACCCGCACCGTACCTTACCAGTCCACAGCTGGTACCCCTCGTACCCTGGTGCTATGGTACCATTGATTATGCCCTGAATTTCCGGAGTGCTAATGGTGACGTGACATGATTTAAGGCTGGTACTTGAGACTTTATGGAATCGGAATAGCTGTGATTAGGAGGGAGGCCTGGGGGCAGCAAGGCGTGGGCCAATTTGCTGCAATACCCTCCGGAATATTGGCTTCCACTGGCCGACCTCTGTGGGTTGTAAGAGTTAGCCCTTGGAGAGGTGAGATTATTCAAAAGTTGCTTCCAATAGACTTTTTTTTCTCCTTTGTTTCAAGAAGTCTTTCATAGTGATTTGGAATAAATAGAGGCACTCAACAGACTTACTAAAAAGATCACTGGATTTAGCAATACAATACCTAAGAAAAATTATTAGGATCAGAGAGTATTTTGGTTTTTATAATTTTTTAAAAATTTTATTTATAAATTCACAATCGTGAATTCAATCAATAGATGGGCTGGCTAAGTAGTTATATCAGATAGAGGGGGAAATGAGGTACGAGAAAAGCAGTTACTCCTTCCAAGACTTCAGTTCACTTACAAATTTATGTAATTAAATACTTCATCCATCTTCGGCAATCTTCTGGTAGTCGCTGATATAAGTTTTGAAGCCATTTCTTTTATATATTGGTTGCAGTATCCGTTTATGTCACCGTCAATCGTTTGTATGAACGTAAGTTGTAATTATTCATGTGTTTTATATTGAAAGGATTGCAATTTGCATTTGCAGTGCCATATATTTGTACTACATATATAAAGGTTTTATAGATATGTTACGAGGATCATCGCGGATTCACCTGTGACTTCGGTGCCGAAAAAAATGGGCCTATAATTTCAGTGCTGTAAAAACCTCGGACTACTCATACACGTGGCATGTTCACTACAAGAACATTATTAAGTTAACTGTCGGTTTATAAATATCATTTTATAATTGAAGATAGAATTAGATCGCGTAGTCATATCTAATTTATAATTGGGATTATTTACAAAAGATAACGTTTGGCTTCATTTATTAGGTTATTTTATATTATAAGGGTAACCTCAGATTATTACTGCATGTATATTGCTATTGTAATTGTTTTCATCTTTTGCTATTGCTTGCTGCCATTTCTTTCCCACGTTGTTTATTAAAACAAAGACGAATAAATAAATAAATATTTATTTTTTATATACGTATGTTTTTTATTCAATCAGATGGCTTTGGTCATGTGTTTGAAGTAGACATGTATGATCCAAATTTATAGTGGACGAAACGATGGGACTCTATGGGCAAGATGAAATTAATAAACAGAAAAAAAAATTGAGTGTATTTTTCTTTGAAGTCTGTCTGAACTTTGTGCTTTGTAGTTTTATATATGTATCAGTTGAAGATGGAAGAATTAAAAGTCATATAAACTACGATATTTTATTGATAAATTTTTGCTTTTTGTTTGGTTTTGTAAATAATTGGTGATAAGATAATCTTTGTGAATTTAAATTTTTACAAATATTTTATATATGAATGTTTGGTAAAGGTAATAATGATAAATCAAAACTTTTATTTTTCCAAAAAATTATACTGCTGAATATGACGATAATCGATTGATTTGCTAATAATTATTTTCCAACATATGAATATACATTAATTTTACGATTTAAAATGTTGAATGTTAAGATAATTATAAACTCATACCAACGCACCATATAAAAAAATTAGAATTAGAAAAAAAAAAGTTTGTTTATATGATGGTTGATAATATTAAGTTGATCTAGAATAAAATGTTTTAAAATTAATGTAATTGTGACAAAATAGGGTATTTGACTTGTAATTAATGACCTGGGCAGAATAGCCTGCCGTTTTGAATAATGGGATGTGAGGTGTAAATTTAAATTTATATTTAAAATTGTCCATGAGGATGGCGAATTGACGAAAACTTTGGACTGTATAATAAAGAGTTTTGAGACTTAACATGGAGACCAATCGATTTATTTAAACAATAAATAC
>NW_027105265.1:232858-235845 GCF_000696795.3 Halyomorpha halys
ATGTAGTGTAATCGTTAAATGAAAATTACAATTTTAATCATTGAAGATTGTATAAACCGACGACAATAATATGCCTTATATAAAAATAGAATAATAAAATTAATAATTTGTAGTATTCAACTCAGTTCAATTAAATAAATTAACATAGTAAGAGAAATTTGTGATAAATAAATTGACAAATTTTGTATTTATCTTTCCTTAATTTCACTTAATTATAAATTGTAATATATTCTAGTTCATTCATATAATCTGTTATTTTTTCCCCTCATGATTCACCTAAATCATTCATCTCTACATCCTACAAAAAAAAAATTTTGATAATATGATTAAAATTGAAAAATTCATATTTTACTCATATTAAGTAATGTATTGTGTGTCTAAGTTTTAACTATGTTTGAAAATTTATATTCGAAATGGAATATTTTTAATTAGGGTTTAAAGAGATAAACATTACAAAATATTTTGTGATATATTTATTTATTCCGTTCAATAACAATTACATGAATAATCAATGGATTGATTATACTTAGTGATCAAACACATTAAAAAAACTGTTTTCATTTGAAAACGCTCGAAATCTTCTTTAACGAACGGTCCAAGAAGAAAGAAGCGGTCTATCCAAAAAGAGAACTAGAGGTGAACGAGTGTTTACTAATTGAGACAAGAGAAGGCCATATCGTTTATCAGCTCTCGACTGTCCAGTATTCCTGGTTATATCTCCTATCCGAATGTCCATCCTAATTAAAGAGGACGTCCTCCAACACCTCTCTGCCATTAGTGTCGTCGGGTATAAGGTGTGTGCATCGTAGGATGTGTAGCTCCGGAGATCCAAAAGGCTATAAATTCCTGGCCGGGGGATGGCTCTAGTTGTTAGGAGGAGAAGAAAGAATTATTTTTCCGGTATGGTGAAATACTGAAGAATGAAATTCCGATGGAATCCGAAGTTACTGAACGAAATTCCAATCGGTTTTTTACTTTGTTGTAGTTCATTAGAATCTAAAGAAACACGGTATGAATACTATTGTTTATTACTTAAATTAATATATGCATATACGTTTTTATAATTTTGATAATAAATATAATTTAGAATCATTTCCCAAAATCCACTTTGCTCATAGGGCTCATCAATCTCTTAAATTTCACTTATGTCTATTATTTGTATGTGTTATTTTGGCACCAACCGATAGATGCCATCCGGTCGGACCATATTGCATGTAACTTTTTAAATTAATAAAATCTTTCACTTTTCACGGAAAAATGCATTATTTCTTCGAGTTAATTGAAAAAAAAATTAAACTTATTCTTGTGTCTTTGTATAATTTATTGCATTATTTAATTACAATTTTTTATTAATTAACTAAACTAATAGATTTAAAAAAAAAATCGGAAGCTTTTAGTAGAAGAACTTTTAATTTCTTAAAGTAATAACCGACAAACTTTTTTTCTATTATCTCCATCTACATTGTAACTAGTTTTCTTCATTTTTAGTGCCAAAATGTCTGGACTGATGTGACGACAATACGAAATTATGAAAGGTTAAACAGAAAAAAAAGAAAATTTTTTAATGAAACATGGGGGAAAAAAATCAAATGTATATATAAAAACGTATTGCTTCTATTGAGATCTTGATTTCGTTCATAATAGTTAGAAACATAGATTTAGATCATGATGCAAGATATTTAAGGCAGTCAGAAAAAATATTATCAGGAATAGTATTGTGGAATTTTGATTTGTTTAAGACAATTTATATGGCGTATTCAATTATTGTGGTGCTAAAAAAAAATCTAATCATTATTGGTATTGATTTTACTTCTATTTTGCTCATAATCAACTTTAATATAAGCACCATAGAAGACAAAAAAATGACTAAATTATGATTGTATGATTCTAAAAAAGTAGCCCACTATATTTTATTTTTTTTAAAGTTTTGATTGAAACAAAAAGTATTTTTAAACTTATATGCACAGAACTATTTTAACATTTTTATAAGTTTTAATCTATTCATACTGACATGAATGTATAAACTTTTTTAAAGTTCTGAAGATAAAAAATCATTAATATCATGATCTTGTACGTTCAATCTCTCTTACCCTGAAATGTCCAACCGACAGGAGTAATAAGAAAAGCTATTCGTTTTAAGTATGGAAGCTATGACATATCCGTTTAAGCTAAATAGATACGAAGAATATTAGAAACGTTTGCTAGTTACGAAGCAACGGAACAATCAGAGTGAAGCCAGACAATGGTAATTGTACCTCCTACTCCACCAACCCCTTATTAAGCAATGAATCCGCATACAATGCTATGTAGTTAATAAATAATGTATTATATTGCTATCACAATTTAAAAATGTATAAATATGAAATCTGTGTTATTTTCAATGACCAATGTTGGTAATATGTAAATCAATTGTATGTTAAATTATGAATTATTAAACTATAATCATAGTGATAAAAAATATGTCATTTTTTCTGAATTTTGAAATCTCTGGACTTCAGGCATACATTAGATTCTCATTATTTTGCTAATTAAATTTAGTGATTGCTTCTTTTTTTAATTTTAATTTGTGATTTAATCAATTATTCATGGTTATTTAATCGACCTAGTAAAGTCTGATTTCTGCCATTGATATATCACAAAAAATTGAAGATGATTTTTGAGTATAGTAGGAGCAAAGAAAGATTTAAAATGTTTTTTGAGCAACTAATTGGGCATTAGATATAATATATTTCCAAAATTTCTGTACGTAGTAATAGAAAACGGAGTTGATTTTAGTTTAAAATCAATCAATGAATATCCATCTTCCTACCGTCCTATTTCGCTCCTGCCCATTATGGACAAAATCCTAGAAAAACTTTTATTAAAACGCCTCTATCCAATCCTTGACTCATATCATGTTATTCCTGATCACCAGTTTGGATTTAGAACATCTCATTCTACCATACAGCAGAGTCATCGAGAGGTTGATGTCATATCTTCCACATTGG